>NC_057415.1:31176022-31450255 GCF_019320065.1 Cervus canadensis | reverse complement strand
GTCCTGGAGCCACATATGTAAGTGATTTGCCAATAAATTTACCTGTTCCTCTCTAGGTTCCACTCTATAAATCATTCTCTCTTCAATATTGAATCTCACTTCTTTCTTCTCATTGAGAATAAATGTATTCAAGTCTTCCTCATGAAGAAACAGAATTCTCTTATGATCCTACAAACCTTCTAGCTGAGGCTTCCCTAGTGGTTCAGATGGTAAAGAGTCCACCTGCAACGCAGAAAGACCCAAATTTGTTCCCCGGGTTGGAAATCCCTTGCAAGAAGGGAATGGCTATCCACTCCAGTAATTCGGCTGGAGAGTTCGCATGGAACAGAGAGCCCGGCAGGCTACAGTCCATGCAATGCAACAGAGTCAGACATGACTGAGCTACTAACACACACATAGACACACACAATCTTCTAGCTACTGTCTGTTAGCTTTACTTTCAAAGTCAAATTTCTAGAAAGATTTTTGTGACCCTTACTTTGCCCCTTTCATTCATTCAACCCATGGGAATCTCATTTCTACCCCCATCATTCCTCTGAAATTTCTTTGCCAAAAATAATCAGTGTATAACGAGTACTCAATTCCAGCAATCAAGTCTCGGCACTCATCTTACTTAATCTTACTTAATACATACGTTCAGTTTACATACTTATGACTTGTATAATATGAAACATTTGACATTGTGAACCATGTCCTCTTTCTTGAAGCACTTTACTTCCTTGGACTCTGAGATATCACTTTTTGCATGACATTTTCCCTTCACTCCTCTGGGTCTCCTGGGCGTGTTCCTTGTCCTTTGTCTGAACTTAAAATGTTGGTGCCCCGTGGGGGTTTGTCCAGGGCCCTTTGCTCTTCTTTCATCCATATCCTTGACTTCAACTACTACATGCTTTCCAGGCCCATATCACTTCTGACTTAAAGTCCAATCACATGGCCAAGTTTATCCCGGTTATTCCCTTGGATCTATTTGAAAAGTCTTAATGATTATAATTAAATCTAAAAGTGCCTCACATCTTAATGATCTTAATAAAACACCACAGGAGCCTCAAACTCAGCAAGTGCAAAACTGAACTCATCATCTGTCACCTAAGTCTACTCTTGTCTCCTATAGTCCCTATTTTAACAAAGCTACCAACGTTCAACCAATTATCACCTCTTTGTCTTGCAGTACTTTTCTCATTAGCTACTATCCAAGATTACAGTGGACAAACAATAATTCCTCTGTTTTCTTCCCTGTTTTCTGGGCATAGCAGTCATTTAATATATGTCTTAAAATGAAAAAAAGTTGCCTGATTTTCTGGCTGTATGGTCAACTGAGCAGAGAGTAAGGGATGGGGAGAACTCTCTTGACCTTGTTCTTGGGATGTGAGGCTACTCCCTTTTCCAGAGGCAAAGGGTAGGACACTGAATTCTGTCCTCTTCCCAATTCTGTTGACTTCAAAGTTCATAGAAATTCCTTCCAGAGGGTGACAAAAGGTCATTTGTCTCAACCTGGGGTGTTGAAATTTTCTTTTTATCTTTTTAGTATCTTCTGGATACTTTAGTAAGACATTTTGCAGAACAGATTGCCTTAGGAGGTGCTAGGCAGATACCACTTAACATGGGAGTCCCCCATCATCATTTCAAAAACGTCTACAGGCACAATGAGAGTGAAGACTATGTGACCCAGTCAAAAAGGAAGAAAACTGTCAACTGAAACAGGCCCACAGAAGACCCAGATACTGGAATTAGAAGATAGGGAGTTTAAAATAACTATGTAAATAAGTCAGAGGATCTACAGGAAAATGTGGATATAACTGGTGAAAAGATAAGAAAATTCACAGAGATATGGAGATTAACAAAGCACCAAAAAGAAATCCTGGAACTGAAAAACAAAATACTTAAATTAAAAAATTCATTGGATGTGATTAACAGCAAATTGGACAATGCAAGGAAAAAAAAACTGAATGTGAAAATGGATCAAGAGAAATTATCAAAATAGAAGCATGATACAAGGAAAAACATTTAGAAAACCATTGCCTCAATGACTTGTGGGACAATACCAAGCACTCTAAAATATGAATAATTGTGGTCCTAAAAGGAAAGGATAAAGAATGAATGGGAAAAGTATATATGCTGAAAGTCCAAAACCCTATAGGAGAAACATCAAGAAGATGACATTTAGGTACATCACAGTCAACCTAAAAAAGATTCCTATGACAAAAACAGAAAAAATTTAACAAAATAATAACGTAGCATTGGGTAATAATAACCTAAAATATAAAATAAATATCCATGAGCCTGTGCTGATATGTATAAATGATTGAATAAGCAAATAAATGGTGCGGAAACAATAAATCTCCCTATAGAAGAATTCCAATATCCAGTTACCCTCAAGGAGGTGGGACACACCCTGGAAAAGGTGGGAAAGTAACTTTACCAAGAAGAAACTTGGCAAACACTGCCCCAGCCACATGACCAAGGTTAACATCATCAACGTGATGAGTCACATGGATTGTTCATACCCCTGAGATGATGTGATGAGATTGGCACTTCCCCTCTGTGGTCCTCCTCCAAAAAGCCATAGCCCGATTCCAACCATGAGAAAAACATGGGACAAACCCAGATGGAGGACAATTCTATAAAATACCTGACCAGTACTCCTTGAAACTGTTGTAGTAATAAAAAAACAGAAAAAGTCTGAGAAACTGTCACAGACTGGAGGAGGGTAGAGAAAAAAAATAACATCCTGAATTTGATAAAGGGAACCTATGAAGTACCACATATGAAATATTTAATGGTGGAAGAGACTTCAAATGTAAATCTATTCATAAGCTTAATACCTAAGTATAGGTGAGTTTTCTTTATCAACTGCAAGCCCAAACTTCCACTCCAATATAGGCAAACTTCAGGCAATGACACTACCTCTGACCTCTGGTTTATGCTAATCTACCCTACAGATCTTCTATTCTGTGAATCAAAAGCAGTGACAACCTGAGCTTTGAGAGTATCAAGATAGGCCCCTAGCTATCTTGATAGCTACATGGTACCTGCATCTTAGAATGTCAGGGTCTAGGGATACAGCTTTAGACATGATAGGAGACTGTTGTGTACTTTGGAAATGGATCAGAGCTAAATTAGGTTCCAGGGTGACATCACCAAGATGATGACATGGAAGACCTGAGCCTCTGTCTCCCAAAAAGATCAGCAATTAGACAACTATCCATGAACAAAAATAGCTCTGGGTGAGCTCAAGGGTCTACTTAAGAAACTTCAATAACACAGTGAAAGAAAAATAACCAAACAAAAGGGAAGACAATTCATTTTGTCTGCATTGACTTATTCCCCAGGCTGGCATAGCTCAGTGTCAAGGGAACTTCCCAGTTAGACAGAGTCCCCCTCACTGGGAGAGATCAGGATGAACCAACAGCTTCCCCACCGTTTCAGGGCACTACATGAAGGACCCATTTGATTTTCATCCCATCCAGAGACAAGCAAAGCTGAGATGCACAGAGACAGAGAGAAACAAGAAAGAAAATCAGAGGTTATCAATATCAGCCAGGCAGTGGGAGGGACCAGCTTCCAGTGGCCTCCTCCGCAGACCACCCAAACAGCTTTCCTTACTGAAAAAACCAACAGGCACCAAGGATCCTGTGTATTTCACTCTGTGTTTCTGCATCACAATGTCTGAGTCCCTCCCCACGTCCTCGCCCACCCTTTCTCCTTAACCTCCCTACCCCGGCCAGAGCCCAGCGTGTACACAGGCAGCCAGCCCTGTCTCCTGGCTGAGGCATGCCAGATGCCAGCCTATAACCCCAAGGAGGACCAATCCCCTGAAGCAGGCAAATTTGGACAGCGGGAGACAAGGGCCAAAGCTTTTCCATCAGCCTCAGGATTTTGGCCTTAGGAATCCTTTTATCATTCCCAAGGTAATGCATGGGGGAAATGGGAAAGTATCAAAATAAGACACAGATACTCCTTTTAGAAGGAGGCCTTAAAAAGAGAGTTTTACACACACACGCGCGCGCCCTCCAAATCTTTGTTTCTGCAGGGCATGACACTCCTACTTTTCTTGCACTGATGCCGTACGCACATCACCATAATATAATATAAAGCTTCTAATTTCGAGACCTGGAGTGACGCTAACAGGAAGGCACATGGCATAGCTGACACAGGCTGGTGGAAGACAAATCGAGAGCCCTTAAGAAATGTGTTCAATTCACGCAAATGTAATTAGGTTTGGAGAGCCATCATTTTATTAAGCAATCAAGAATCCATAACTAAACTTTATTCTGTACAGTTTAATTCTCAAACATGTATTGTTCCCAGAGTATTTAACTCCCATAACAAGGAAGGAATTTGCGGGATAATTCTCATCTCACATAAAAAGTCAACATAATAACATGTTTAAATTATTCTTTATGAAATCAATCACTCTTTCCTGGCTTTCAACAGTAAGGATCCCTAAGTTTGTCCATCTTGTTCAAAAAATATAATACCACAAGCTTCTTGCCCTGAACATTTCATATTCATATTAACATGACTATTATATTTATAGAATCATAACTTGACATTTACACCAAGATTTTACTGATCTGCAAATACTTAGAGGTAATTAGATTCACTAGTTATTTTTTAAATATTAAGGAACTGGCCAAAGAAAATTCTTTTAGATTTTAAATTATTTATGACCCCCACACTTTTTTAATTCATATTTTTAAAAATAGATAAAATTCATGTTTACCCCCTAAACACTTTTTTTTCCACAACCCCCATCCTGCCCTAACTTTCTAGAAAATAAAGGCTTTATCCACATGGAACTGCCAAGTTATGCCAACTAAAATGAAGAGCCTAGTTTCTGCTCTGTAGACTGCTGAACTCCGTTCATGGCAGCAATCTTCTACCAGGAGGGTTGTTGGTGGGGAGGACGTGTAAAAGGACGAGATTCTCACTTCTTGCATTATATAGAGCCCTACGCTGTGTCTTTGTGTTGTAGGCATTGCCATTCACAGTATTGTCTCCAGAGCAGCAGCATCATTATCATCTCCTAGGAAGCTTGTTGGGAATGTAGACTCTCCAGTCCCACCCCAGATCCACAGAATCAGGAACTGCCCTTTAACACTACTCCCAGGGGATTCATTGAAACTTACAGTGTGAGTCTCTGAGGAAATAAACTTTTATCGTTGGTGTCATCAGCTCTAAATGCTGGAGACCTCTGTCTTGGAAAATAAGGTAAGGAAAGCATTGGAAAGTTGGAGAACTTTTAAATTGTTTCTAAACCAACTTCTTTAGTTCTTCCCTGGAAGACTCATAGCTACAGTGTAGCAAATCTTAATGCTCTTCAGAAGTGAGAGGCTTTGGACATGATTTCAACAAAGACAGCTAAAAGAAGTAAAGTATCCAAAAAGGTTTAGCAGTACCCAGCAAATACATCTTCATGTGTTTTTGTCTGTTTGTTCTGTTTTCTTTGCTTTCTGTTCTTTGTTTTGCTTTACTTCCTTAGTGAACCCTATTGGCACTATTATCTGAAAAAAAACTGAGTTTCTGATTCCTCCAGGGGGCAGACGTTTACCACTATACTGTAGTGGTTGTGGAGGGGGCCTCAGCCATAGGCTCCTTAGTGAGAACAAATGTTTTATATTTGAAGACTATCAATTATTCAATCTAGCTTTAATACTGCAATTAGCTTGGCTAATTTTTTTAGAAAATGACTTAAGCAGTTGTAAGATGACTAGTTCAGACATTAAAAAAGTTTTTTCCCCCCCCCTTTTTTTTTAATGCTAACTTAATGTAAGGGGCTAAGAATCAGGCTTGGATTTTGGCCCCATGTAGGATCTCTGAATGCCTAAGATTCATTTAGACTCCTGTCCCCTTGTTACATGCTTCAGACAATATTTCTTGAAACTTTCCCCTAGTACAACACTTAGCACACTTTATTAAAATTATGTAGCCAGTTATACTTGTTCCTCATAGAGTGTGGCCTCCGTGAAGGCAGGAACTACGTCAAATTCATATTTGTATCACAGGGACCTAGAACAATACTTAGCACCAAGTAGATATTTAACAATTATGAGTTGAACGAATGAATAAATGAACATAATTGACAGAGAAGGTGGTACTCAAAGAAAGATGATAAGCAGTCTAAAAACCATACTTTCTGAGTATGAAATACTTATAAAACTAGATGGCATATAATATCTTTAATTTAGAGCCCATTCATTCAGAACTTGTAAAATATATCAGATGCAGATGATACCACTCTAATGGCAGAAAGTGAAAAGGAACTAAAGAGCCTCTTGATGAGAGTGAAAGAGGAGAGTGAAAAAACTGGCTTAAAACAACATTCAAAAAACTAAGATCACAAAATCCAGTCCCATCACTTCAGGGCAAATAGATGGGGAAAAAGTGAAAGCAGTGACAGATTTTATTTTCTTGGGCTCCAAAATCACTGTAGACAGTGACTGAAGCCATGACGCTTGCTCCTTGGAAGGAAAGCTATGACAAACCCAGGCAGCATGTTAAAAAAAAAAAAAAAAAGACATTACTTCATCAACAAAGGTCTGTATAGTCAAGGCTATGGTTTTCCAGTAGTCATGTATGGATGTGAGAGCCGGGCAATAAAAAAGGCTGAACACCAAAGAACTGATGCTTTCAAACTGTGGTGCTGGAGAAGATTCTTGGGAGTCCCTTGGACAGCAAGGAGATCAAACCAGTCAATCCTAAAGGAAATCAACCCCGAAAATTCATTGAAAGGACTGAAGTTAAAGCTGAAGCTCCAATACTTTGGCCACTGATGCAAAGAGCTGACTCACTGGAAAAGATGCTGATGCTGGGAAAGACTGAGGGCAGGAGGCGATAGTGAAGGACAGGGAAACCTGGCCTGCTGCAGTCCATGGGGTCGCAAAGAATCTGAAACAACTGAGCAACTAAACAACAACAACATTCAGAACTTGTAAGATATACGTTCTGATTAGATATATTTTATGCTCTTGAGATAACTCTCTGTGAAGAAGAAGAGCAAACAAGATGGCACAGATTTTATTGATTTGGCAGCAGTTTAGGAAGCATTCACTTACATACTATTGATTAGTTAAATTATCACTTGTGTTTAAACAGTGGGTGAAATACAATGAAGTTCTGTGCACAAAAAAAACCAAAAAAACAGAATTTTGACTAGTAAGGTTCCCTCCTCTAATGAGAAGAAAATTTCACTTCTTTAAATAGAATAAAATTCTAATCCAACCTCTCCATAACTGAGATTAGTCTTCCTCTGAGGAGTCAAATTAGGGGAATTTTTATTATAAGTAATCAGAAAAATGACATTTTTCAATGTGAAGCAAACACACACTTTGGTACCTTGTGGAACTGAAGCTCCTCCTTAGTAAGTTCATGGTAAACTCATAATAACTGTCAACACTTGTGCCATATTTTGGGGCCTCGCGCGCCAATGACCAGAATGTGTGGATAAACAAAAACTGTCAAGGTCTGTCCCGGAAATGTGAAGTATGTTTTGGTAAGACTTTAAATACTTTAATCCTTTGAGAGTTAGAATCCCAGCTGAAAATAGATGGCACACTCAAACTGAATAACTGAAATGAGCTTAATAAAGAGCCTGCTTTACAGAGACATGGTCAGAGTGAAGAAAAACCAACAGGGATGGTGAAGCACCAAAGGCTAAGAAAGTAGGGAAGCCAGGGAGGGGGCGGGGTGTCAGAACTGGAAGAGAACTAGAGCTACAGATGTAGGACAGGCTGCAGGCAGGGGCTGTGGCCTTCAGAAAAGAAAAGCAGCTACTGCCAACCCACTTCCTTACAAGAAAGGAGATGATGCAATAAATGCTCTGACCTCACTCTCCTTCTACCCTGCTCATGTCTCCCCTTGATCCAACCCAATAGGAAACCAAAGGGCAGGAGAGCCTAACTGATGCAAACCACAGAGGCCAGCCTCCAAGGGCACAAATCAGTGTGGGAAGAGGGGAGAGTAGATGTGATGGGTGAGATGAAGAATATCCACCATGTATACCCTTTCCAAAGCTCTTCCACTGCAAAGTATCTATAATATCATTCACGAACCTACTATGACATAAACATTCCTAAGAATTCATTAGAAAAATATATGTATGATTTTCTAATATCAATGACATTTGGTAGTTTCCAATATTATTTTCATAGGAACACAAGATTCATTGATTCATTCAAAGATATGGTAAAGGCAAGTTTTCTATCTGCAGGAAACCTGCTGAAAGGACCTAAAAGAATGAAAAATCATAAATAAAAATTGATCTACTATGAAGCTAGCAAAGAGCTAGGATTCTCAAATCACAGATTATAAGAATTCTCTGCCAAAAAGAGACAATTTTTAAAAGTTTTTTATTTTTTATTGGCATATAGCAGATTAACAATGTTGTAATAGCTTCAGGTGAACAACGAAGGGACTCAGCCAAACATATACATGTATCCATTCTCTCCCAAATCTCTCTTCCATCTAGGCCACCACATAAGTGGTGGAGTTGAATGGAGTTCCATATTCTATACAATAGGTTTTTGTTGGTTATTTTATTTTATTTTATTTTTTATTTTTTTAGGTTATCTATTTTAAATATAGCCATGTGTCCCTAACTATCCCTTCCCCCTGGCAACCGTAAGTTCATTTTCTAAGTCTGAGTCTCAAAAAGAGGATAATTTTTATTAAATCAACGGACTGCCTTAAAGGGTGATCTCTACCTCTGTACATCTCAGAAGGTTTTCAAATTTCTCTGTAAGTAAGGAGACAGTCCAGAAAGGCCCAGTGTTGGAATGGTGGGGGGTGATGTGGACAGGTCACGGTGACATGGGGAACATCTATGTGGAGGGAATGGTTCTACACCGGAGTGGTGCAGGAAGTGACACTGAGCCCTTTATCTTCATTATCTGTGAAAGCTTGAAAACTTTAAACACGGAGAACTAGTCTGGAGGCAAGAGATGTAAGAAAGAAAATAACAATTACCTTTGAAGATGACTTGCCCCCTCCCCTTTGTTTGGTATGCTAAACAGAGTCAATTACGCAAGGATAAATAAGCACCACGTAGCTGTCTGTCTCCCCACCCCAACCCACACACACACACAAAGTAAGCTGAGATGTGTGACCTGTGTGAGTGATCTGCTCACTCACTGCAAGGTATTTTTAGAGCAGAAAACATTGTAGAGTTGTAAGAAATGTTTATGAGACAAAACATCTCATCTAAAGTCATTGTGTTCCCCCAAACACTGCCCTTATCCTTGTCACTTATTCTTGGACAAATAGCAGTTTTGGCTAGAATTACCTGCATTTGGCAATGAGTAATAAATAAAAATTTATCAATGTGCATAGATTCTATATACTTAACTATTACTTTTTTTTTAAAAAGGAAAGGAAAGATTTACAAGCAAAAGGCAGGCAAATTTATTTCAGAAAATTACACAAGAAATAGATGGAATTTTCAGATAAACTCTTCTCCACACATTCAAAGAAATTAAGCCAAGTATAAACGCTTAAAAAAAAAAAATAAGCGCAAAATGAACTGGCAGTGCCAGAAAATGAAGAAAACAACAAAACCATTAAAGAAGTGAAAGCTACACTAGAATGAGTAAGGACTAAACAAATACTTCTAAAAACCAGTTACCTAGGGGATAGATTTTAAAATGTCACAAGAACTCATGGGAAAGTCAGGGGGATAAAAATGAAAGCAATTCAAAATAGTTATGATGGCAGGGAGTGAGTAATAGATGCACCCTGTAGCAGATAAGAGAATAAATTTTTTAATTGAAGGCTAAGAAGAAAATCCCTCTACAAAAAAATAAAGGAAAATATGGATCTTCAGATCAAAGGAACATACCATTTTCCAAGAAAAACTACACAGTGACTTATAGTGAGAAATATCACCAAAAAAGTTGCTAAACTTTGATGTTTAAAAATATTTCTATCAGCATCAAGGCAATAAATATGAAATTGCCAGAGGAATTAAACAGACTAGCCTCAGGCTTCAGAGTAACAGTCAAGGCCAGAAATACAATGGAAAAATCGTATAGAATTATGGGGGGTGGGGGGAGGAATGTGATTGCATAATTTTATGCATTCAATTTGTTTGTTCATAAAAGCCACAGAAAGACTTTCAGAATATAACACCCTTGGGCCCTCCTAGAAAATAAAACCTTCCCACTGAACACTTAATCAACACAAAATGCTCAGGAAAGAGGAGGCCATTGGTCAAAGGGCTGATGGTGATCTGGACTCCGTTTAGATCCAAGATGAAAACGAAGCCCACAAAGCGTGGTTCTGCCTCAGGACCTTTGCAACTTCTCTCCTTCTACAATGGGTCAACCTCTCACTTTGTTCAAGTCTCTATTCAAACTCACCAACTCAGAAACCTGTTTCCTTACTCCTCTGACAAAAGTAACCCTCCCTTGGGGGTGGGAAGGAACAGATTGGGAGTTTGGGATTAGCAGATGCAAGCTATTATATATAGAATGGATAAACAACAAGGTCCTACTGTATAGCACAGGGAACAATATTCAATATCCTGTGATAAATCATAATGGGAAAGAATATAAAAAAGAAGGTGTATATATATATGTATAACTGAGTCATTTTGCTATACAGCAGAAATTAATTCAACAGTGTAAATCAACTATACTTCAATTAAAAAAAAAAAGTAACCTGCTCTAATCAGCCTCCAATCTCCTACTGGGTTTTACTTTTAACATTCATCACTTCCTGACATTAACATTTATATACATGTTCTCCACTATTAAATAGAAGCTCCGTGAGGAGATGATCTGGTTCAGCTTTGTTCACTGTTGTAATCTCAGCGCTTAGAACAGAGATTCATACATAAAGAAAACTCAATTAAATGAACTGTGAGAATTATATTTACAGTTCCAAAACTGCAAATGTTCACAACTTTGAAAAGGTAAAACTCACAATATAACTGCAACAAATGGTAAATAATAGGTGATGGTCTCTCACTTCCTCAGCTGCTGAGTAAAGAACCTATCAAGTCTAAACTGGACATACTCTAGCAATATAAAGAGTTTCTATGCTCCGTTCTCTTTGCCTTTTGGCTCCCAGACTATTCTAGAGAAGTGCCTGGCACAACCTTTAGGTGTGGAATCAAATTAGTAACTGCATGTACTACAGTTCATGCCCACAAATACCCTTATCTTTCAGCTGACCGAACAAGGAGGGCAGCCAACTACAATTACCTAGCCAACTACAATCATCTAGGACCCTCTCGGCTTGTGATGGAGATTTTTTTTCCCTCATTTTAACTAGGATGCTCTTGTTTTATTAAAACCAATCATCTCATGAATAAATGATTTTGCTTTTATTTTAACTCAGTGTCATTTTAAATAGTGACCTTGGCTTATTCAAAATGATCAGCTATGGGCACATAACAGTCTGGCTTTTATATGACCCAGCAATCCCACTCCTGGGCATATACACTGAGGAAACTAGATCTGAAAGAGACACACGCACCCCAATGTTCATTGCAGCACTGTTTATAATTGCCAGGACATGGAAGCAACCTAGATGCCCATCAGCAGACAAATGGATAAGGAAGCTATGGTACATATACACAATGGAATATTACTCAGCCATTAAAAAGAATTCATTTGAATCAATTCTAATGAGATGGATAAAACCGGAGCCTATTATACAGAGTGAAGTAAGCCAGAAAGATAAACACCAATACAGTATACTAATGCATATATATGGAATTTAAAAAGATGGTAACGATAACCCTATATGCAAAACAGAAAAAGAGACACAGATGTACAGAACAGACTTTGGGACTCTGTGGGAGAAGGCGAGGGTGGGATGATCTGAGAGAACAGCATTGAAACATGTATATTATCAAGGGTGAAACAGACCACCAGCCCAGGTTGGATGCATGACACAAGTGCTCAGGGTTGGTGCACTGGGAAGACCCAGAGGGATGGGATGGGGAGGGAGGTGGGAGGGGGGATCGGGATGGGGAACACATGTAAATCCATGGCTGATTCATGTCAATGTATGGCAAAAACCCCTACAATATTGTAAAGTAATTAGCCTCCAACTAATAAAAATAAATAGAAAAAAAAAAAAGCAAGTCACAGACAGAGAAAATAAGTGCAAATAATATATCTTATAAAGGATTTGTGTCTATAACATACAAAGAACTTTCAATAATAATAAGACAAACCAATTAAAAATAGACGAAAGATTTAAGTAGACATCTCACTGAATAAGATATGCAAATGAGTAATAAGCACATGAAAAGATGCTCAACATCATTGGTCATTAGGAAATGCAAATTAAAACCACAAAGAAGTATTATTACACACCTTTTAGAGTGGCTAAAATGAAAAAGATTGACCACACCAAGTGTTGGTGATGTGAGGGACCTGAAACTCTCACATGCTGCTGGTGGGAAGTAAAATGCTACAACGTTTTGGAAAAGAGCTTGATGGTTTCTTATAAAGTTAAATGGACACTTACTATGTGGTCCAGTCAGTCCACAGCTAGCTATTTACCCAAGAGAAAAGAAAGCATGTGTCCACACAAAGACTTGTATACAATTGCTTAGAGCAGTTTTGTTTGTAACAGTCCCTGTCTGAAAACAACCCAATATCTTTTAGCAGATGAATGGGTGTATCATGATGGGTGTATCCATACAATGGAATACTACTCAGTAATAAAAGGGAATGAACTATTAAAAAAAAACCAAAAACAGTCTGGCTTGTAAAACTGATGATCTCTTCTCCAGTTGCAGACATTTAAAGCATTCTCATACTTGGCTATGACACATTCATTTTTTAAACTTTTTATTGTATATTGGAATAGAACTGGATTAACAATGTTGTGATAGTTTCAGGTGGACCGCAAAAGGAACTCAGCCATACATACACATGTATCCATTCTCCCCCAAGTCCCCTCTCATCCAGGATGCCACATAACACTGAATAGAGCTCCCTGTGCTATACAGTAGGTCCTTGTTGGTCATCTTCAGAAGGAAAGGTGCCGAAAGTTCTTTGGTGGCTCCACGCACATAACCATCTCTGAACCATCATCCCCTCACTGCAAAACTCCAGCCATAGGATCCTTCCTCCAGTTCTTCCAACTTGCTGAGGTCTCTCCTGTCTCAGGGCCTTAGCACATGCTGTTTTCTCAACCCAGAGTGCTTCTCCCATCTATTCTTTAACCAGCCAATTCCTACATTAGATTCTCCTTTAGATGTCACATTACATTTCAGTTCCTCAGCGGGGCTTTGCTGACCCCCTATTCTAACCTATATCCCCTTCCTGTCATTTTCTCTGTGTTTTTTCCTCCATGGCATTTATTGTACTTTACCAGTCAATCCTAAAGGAAATCAACCCTGAAAATTCATTGGAAGGACTGATGCTGAAGCTCCAATACTTTGGCCACCTGATGTGAAGAGCTGACTCATTAGAAAAGACTCTGATGCTGGTAAAGATTGAAGGCAGGAGGACAGCAGATTGAAAGAATGAAGGGGACAGCAGAGGATGAGATGGTTGGATGGCATCACCGACTCTATGGACATGAGTCTGAGCAGGCTCTGGGAGTTTGTGATGGACAGAGAAGCCTGGAGTGCTACAGTTCATAGGGTTGCAAAGAACCAGACCCCAGTGACTGAACAACAACATAGATTCATTTGTGTTTACTGGTGTAACATCTATCCCTTCATTAGACAATGAACTCCAGGTGATAAGAATCATGACTATTTCATTGACCAGTGCTAACCTCCACAAATACTTGTTGGTTAAATGAAAAAATAAAAGAAGGAAGTGAATTTCATTCCCTCTTTTATTATATTTTTTCCATAAACCTGAGTTGGATATAGTAAGTAAGGAGAATTGAGTCCCTATCTCACCCACATTTAAGGCAAACTGTCCTATCTAGGATGAGCTTTGGAGATGGTTTAGATTGAGGGGAAGGACAGGAAGTGCAGGTGGGAGATTTCAAGGTAGGACAAAAAAAAAAAACCGTGGTATTCTGAAAGGGGAAGTAAAGAGTTAAAAAGCAAATCATACTAATGACGCAGAGGGAGTGAGGCAAAGAACAGATAAACAGTTGGAAATGCTCGAGGTTAACTGGGAGGTGAGGAGGGCTTTGGAACATCACAGGGGAAGGGGAAATCCAGGGCCAGGCCCATGGGGAGAAGGGGGCTGGATGAGGCCCCAGTTGGGATCCCACGGAGGGAGCAGAAGGGTATAATGAGAAAACCCTTTGTTTTCAAGGAGTTCCAGGTGGGAAACAGGCACACCTGGAACAAAGCTTAGCGGGGGATGGAGAGGAAATAGAGGGAAGGTCTGAAGAGGTAAATGGACAAATCCTATACACAGTTACTAAACTCTCACCCTCTAAGCCTGGCAGATAATGTTCTATACATTAGAGCGTTAATGTGAAATCGCAAAGATGAAAATTACTCCCCTAGCAAATAACTAGACCTACATTCAGTCTCTTAAAACAGACAACCTCTGGGTCAGAAAACAGCAATGAGGATGGGAATGGAGAGGGGCCACAGGCAAGGTGGCCAGTTTCTGTTCCGTATCCCCAAGCCTGCTGTGTCTTCTGGTTGTCTGCATCTACAATGGTATCTTAAAACTGTGCCACTCTCAGTTGCCCTTGGGACACTGTGTTTCTTTAGCAATTGTCTGAAAAAAAAGCCAGATGCCAACCTGAGACTCCATCAAGTGTCAGTGGAAAATACTGGAGACCATAGTAGTAATAATAACACTGGTAATTGATGCTATTTATTGAGTTTAGTTTGTGCTAGGTTCTGTTCTAAGAAAAACTTGGTATGCATCAACTGGCTTAATCTTCACAAAAATCACTAAAAGTGTTGCTATTATTACCATTTGTTTCCAGAAATGAGGCTCAGAGAGACTAATGTCGTGGCAGCAAAGTGTAAAAGGACTCAAACCCTGCAAACTGATTCCAGAGCCTTGATCAATAGCTCCTTAAATCTGCATATACCTTACAATTGACAGAGCACTTTAGAAGAGAAAGAAACATTATCTGATCCTCTCAATACTTCAAAATGAGTAAGGAACATCTTTACCTCTGTTGTATAAACAGGGAAACTGAGGCTCAGAGATATCAAATTACTGGTGTAGGAAATCACCAGCACAAGGACCAGCCAAGGCAGAGGCTGAAATCCACAACTCCTCATTGCTAAAATGCCACACCATCCCTCACTTCTGCTTTAGCAGCCTTGTTGGTGAGGATTAAATTGCATCTACACAATCAGATATGAAGGGGGTGGGGGCAGGGAACACACAAGCTGCATCTAGGGTTTAGTCCTAGTACCTGAAAACAGGACATTATCTCCGGGCTGAAATATGATTTCATACAGCGTCAATGTCAGGGAGTATCCGTGGGAAGAAAAGGGGAGGAGGACTTGATCGGTATCTAATAGCTGGCTCCCAGAACGACTCTTTCTTGGAGCCTGTCGCCTGTCAGAGTGGCTCTGCTGCGGCAGCAGCCTGGAAGAGTGACCAAAAAGCAACGCAGGGATGCCAAGCGAGAGGAGAGAGGAATCCCAGTCCGCACCTCCACCCAAGACCTTCATTGTGTCTTTGCTGGTTAACGCCCCTCTTGCCTTCATGCCCTCTTCCCCATGCCTCCCATGCGGTGCCCACGGTGCCAAACGTTGTAATTCAACCCTCAGCTGCTGGTCCTACGGTTCTGTCTCCTTTCTCAATTACTCCAGGAACAAATCAATTATTTGGGGGTCCTCATGGTTTCCAGTAGCCGGGGCACTGCAGCCCTGGCTCATATTCCCCACTAACTCATCATGCTTCCATTACACGCTTCATATCAAACTACATTTGCTTCTGATCCGCAGTGACCCCCCCCCCACACACACACACACTCCTTTTTTTTTAACTGCAGTCCAATAATGCTGACAAGGTTAGGAATCGGAAGTAATGGCTATTGCGGCCAACTCCCTGAGTGGCGGAAGCTTGGGGCAGGGACTGGAAAACCTAGAACGTGCCTCCCTCTTCAGCAACATCGTCCCCTCCCGAGGCCCTGCTGGCCAAGGGGCAGCGGCCAAAACCACGCATCCCAGGTCTCCCATCCCTTGGCTCCTGCCTCCCCGGCTGCTGCTATAGAAACGCCAGGCGTACACACGGGGCTGAAATTAAACACCCATCCTGGACCGGGACCCAAGCCGGGATCAGCCGGCTGCCTCGGTCGCCATAGCAACATGCGGAGGGGAAAGCAGCTAAAGGCGCGCGCGGCGCGGGGATACTCACTCCATCGCGGGGCTCCGGGCTGCTGCGGGGTTCTCCGGCGCTGCTCTCCTCTGCCGGAGCCGGGCGCTCTGGTCGCGCCGCGCGCGCGAGGTGGAGCCGGGAGCGTCCCCACTCCCCACCCGCAATCCCTCCTCCCCTTGAGGGTTGAAAGTGAACGCTCAGGCTCTCTCAGCTCCCAGCCTGCGAATAAAACGGGAAGCAATTGGATAATGTTGTTCGCTGGGCGCTAGACAAGCCACTCCACTTAAGTGTTTGGGGAGGGAGCGAGCCAGCAGCTGGGCGCCGGGCGGTGTGGCCACCAGCGCGCAGGGCCCGGGCGCCCGAGGCGCCAGGTGCGCCAGCGGCTCCCCCGGGACGGGCGGCGCTGCCCCGAGACGCCGGGAACCGGTGGGAGGCGGGAGATGTGCGGCTGCGGCGGGTGGCACAACCCAGAGGGTGCAGGGAAACGATTGAGTCATTGGCAAGGTTGCAGCTCTTGCGGCTTGGAAGTTGCAAGAGAACGAAGCGCCTGGCCTCCGCAACTAGCAAGTACTGCCCCCAACAGACTGGGCACAAGGTTCGGAAACGCCATTGTGCCAGCTCAGCGGCCATCCAGTCTTGAGTTTCCCAAGGAAAACTCCAGTTGCGCTGCGGCGCGTTAATGCGGTGTTCCATCACACTGGCGACCCCACGCCCTTCTTACCACTCCACGTTCTGCGTATTCTCGCCTGCCAGAAAGATATTTCCCAGAGTTACTTTCCCTAGTTGGTCCTTTGAAAACAATAGATAGACTGAACACGGTTTCCCAAATTACCACGGCCCCACCCCAGAGTCATAAGCCTCCCCGGGGCATATATTCCCTCCCTACAATCCCACTGAGAATTCTCTACTCCTAATGGTTTCCCGAGTGGGAACCTGGCTCCCATCCAGGGGCCTTGCACCTGCTGCAGTGAAGAGTGGATGAGACAAGCTTCAAGCTCTCATTGCATCTTACTTCCGGGTCCCTCTGCGAGCAGGTGTCTGCTAGGTGATGGGGATGCAGCCCTAAGTTTAGCCATCTCAGTCCCTGCCTTGGTGAATCTCAGACTAATGTAGAAGGACAAAGTACAGAGAAAGAAAAATGAATAAATAAACAGATCATCATAGGCTGAAGATATTGCTCTAAAAATTAAGCAGTAAAATGTTGTGATGAATGTCTTAAAATTAATTTATGGGGCTTCTCTGGTGGCTCAGTGTTAAAAGAAGCCGCCTGCCAATGCAGAAGACATGGGTTTGATCCCTGGTCTGGGAAGATTCCACATGCTGCGGAGCAACAAAGCCTCAGAGCCACAACTATTGAGCTTGTGCTCTGGAGCCCCGGAACCCAACCGCAATTACTGAGCCACCTGCTGCAACTACTGAAGCCTGCTGTGCCCTAGAACTGGTGCTCTGCAAGGAGAAGCCACTGCAATGGGAAGGCCACACACAGCCCCCACTTGCCACAACTAGAGAAAAGCCCACACAGCAAGGAAGACGCAGCACAGCCAAACAATTTAAAAATAATTATAAAAAACAGGGACTTCCCTGGTGGTCCAGTGGCTAAGGCTCCATGCTCCCAATGCAGGGGGCCTGGGGTTTGATCCCTGGTCGGGGAAGTAGATCCCACATGCTGCAACTAAGACCCAACACAGTCAAATAAATAAATAAAAACAAATATTATTTTTAAAATAATTATAAAAAATAATAAAATGAACTTATGATGATACAGAGCTCTTGGATTTACTAAAAAGCATTGAACTGTATGTACATTTTGGATGAATTTTATGGTATATAAATTATATCTTATTATAGCAGTTTAAAAGAAATATTCTGATGGAGACTCAAAGGGAAGTACCCCCCGCCCAAACCCACCTTTTAAAGGGCTGGCCTGAGAAGGGGAAGGTTGGGAAATGCAAACCACAGTGGGAAGGGCATTCTAAGCAGCCACCAACTTGTTTGGTGGCTCTAGACAGGATGGGGAAGAGCTCTACACACTCAAGAGACTGAAAAGAAAGCCGCACAAAGTGTTCTGGGTAGATTCACTCCCTTCTTCTCCCTCTAAAAAGTGAGCCCCGCAGTCAACCCAGTGATGATTCACAGGACATTTTGTGGAAAGAGATCCTAGATCTTCTCCAGGTTTCCATTCAGAGGATCCAGGGTGAATCTGGAGATCAGAAAACCCTTCCTCAGCCCATGTCCCTCTGCAGCTACCATCCTATGTTTACTCTTCTGCTTCGTAGTCAAGCCTCTTGAAAGGGTTGCCCATACTCACCATCTCTACATCCTTTCCTTGTACTTACTCCCTGCAGCCTATAGAATTAAGTTCATCTGTGAGGAATCAAGAGGCTTAATCAGGAAACAGATTTGTTCTTCTACCTCCTAAGTTCAGAGACTTGGATCAGTTTAGCAGTTCTCAAAGAGCTGAGACCCAGCCTCCCCCAAAATGTTGCTTTTATTTGTGGTGTCCCTTCCTAAAGTGATTTCATGATCCAAGATACTTTGCTGCTTAGACTCCAGCCATCATGCCTGCATTCCATTTTCAAGCACAAACAGTAGAAAAGGCAAAGGAAGCACGTCAACTTCCTTTTAAGGAAGGCTCCCAGAAACTGCCTCAGGACACTTTCATTCACATCTCTTTGGCCAGAATTCATTCACACGACCTTATTCAGTTTCCAGGGAGCCTGGGTGGAGCAGTCTTCGGTCTGTATAGTCACGAATATTGCTGAAAGTCAGAGACTCCATTTCCAAGAAAGAAGAGGGAAATGGGTACTGGAGGACAACCAGCCATCTTTGCCAAACTCCTCTGTCCTTAGCTTCTGCCTCATCACAGACACTGCTCCCCCTAGAGTCACCAAGGCTGACTGCAGTGTACATCTCTGTCCTCTTCCTATGTGACTTAGGATCAGGGTTTGACATTTTGACCACTCCTTTTTGTATTGTTGTTGTTTTTTTTTTAACTTTAAGTTGGGTTTATCGAGGCATAAGTTACACTCATGTCTTTCAGGTGTCCAGGTCTGTGAGTTCAGATACATTACACAGTCATGAAGTCACCACCATAGTCACAATATGGAACATTACCATCACCCCAGGCAGTTCCTCTCACTGCCCTGATAGCAAGCCCCTCCTCGCACCTCCCTGGCAACACTGAGTTGATTTTCATCTCCATGGTTTCGCTTTTTCCAGAATGTCCTGTAAGTGGAATCAATCAATATGCATAGCCTTTTGTGTTTGGCTTCTCTCACTTAGCAAATGCTTTTGAGAGTCCTCCGTGTTGTTGTGAGTATAGGTAATTCCTTATCCTTGCTAAATTGTAATACATTCTACAGATGCACCACAATTTATCTTCACCAGTTGATGGCTATTTAGATTGTGTAAAATACTAATAAAAACCACTATACCCATTTGTGTACAGGTCTCTAAAGAAATGGCAACCCTCTCCAGTACTCTTGCCTGGAAAATCCCATGGATGGAGGGGCCTGGTGGGGTCCATGGGGTCACAAAGAGTCAGACACAACTGAGCGACTTCACTTTCTTTCTCTATGTGAACATGTTTTCATTTCTTTGGGGTCAATACAAGGGTCACCCCTTCTGCTTTGAAACACTCTCTTCTATGAAGTCACACTGCTTCAACTCTAGCTATGCCTTACCTGTTACTTGTCTCTTAAATGTTGGGGCTCTGCTGGGTCTATCTTCAATTTTATTAATTCTTACTGTGTATGCCCTCCCTGTGCCATTTCATTTACTTCTGTGGCTTTATTTACCCACTGACATGGTGCTCTCATTCCAAATGAAATCTCCAACCCACATCACTCTCCTAAATTTTAAAACTGAATACTCAAAGGCCATTGTAACATCTTCACAGACACCTGACACCTAATATGTCCAAAATTCACTCATCATTTTCACCTGTAAATCTCCTCCTAATATAAGAAGAGGTGGAAAGAATACACAGAAGAACTGTACAAAAAAGATCTTCATGACCCAGATAATCACAATGGTGTGATCACTCACCTAGAGCCAGACATCCTGGAATGTGAAGGCAAGTGGGCCTTAGGAAGTATCACTACGAACTAAGCTAGTGGAGGTGATGGAATTCCAGTTGATCTATTTCAAATCCTAAAAGATGATGCTGTGAAAGTGCTGCACTCAATATGTCAGCAAATTTGGAAAACTCAGCAGTAGCCACAGGACTGGAAAAGGTCAGTTTTCATTCTAATCCCAAAGAAAGACAATGCCAAAGAATGCTCAGACTACCACAAAATTGCACTTGCTTCACATGCTAGTAAAATAATGCTCAAAATTCTCCAAGCTAGGTTTCAGCAATACGTGAACCAAGAACTTCCAGATGTTCAAGCTGGTTTTAGAAATGGCAGAGGAACCAGAGATCAAATTGCCAACATCAGCTGGATCATTGAAAAAGCAAGAGAGTTCCAGAAAAACATCTAGTTCTGCTTTATTGACTATGCCAGTCTTTGACTCTGCGAATCACAATAAAACTGTGGAAAATTCTTCAAGAGATGGGAATACCAGACCACCTGACCTGCCTCTTGAGAAACTTGTATGCAGGTAAGGAAGTAACAGTTAGAACTGGACATGGAACAACAGACTGGTTCCAAATAGGAAAAGGAGTACGTCAAGGCTGTATATTGTCACCCTGCTTATTTTACATATACCGAGCACATAATCATGAGAAACGCTGGGCTGGAGGAAGAACAAGTTGGAATCAAGATTGCCAGGAGAAATATCAATAACCTCAGATATGCAGATGATACCACCCTTATGGCGGAAAGTGAAGAAGAAGTAAAGAACCTCTTAATGAAAGTGAAAGAGGAATGTTGGCTTAAAGCTCAACATTCAGAAAACTAAGATCATGGCATCTGGTCCCATCACTTCATGGCAAATAGATGGGGAAACAGTGGAAACAGTGGCAGACTTTATTTTTCTGGGCTCCAAAATCACTGCAGATGGTGATTGCAGCCATGAAATCAAAAGAAAGTTACGACCAACCTAGATAGCATATTAAAAAGCAGAAACATTACTTTGTCAGCAAAGGTCCATCTAGTCAAGGCTATGGTTTTTCCAGTAGTCATGTATGGATGTGAGAGTTGGACTATAAAGAAAGCTGAGCACAGAAGAATTGATGCTTTTGAACTGTGGTGTTGGAGAAGATTCTTGAGAGTCCCGTAGACATCAAGGAGATCCAACCAGTCCATCCTAAAGGAAATCAGTCCTGAGCATTCATTGGAAGGACTGATGTTGAAGCTGAAACTCCAGTACTTTGGCCACCTGATGCAAAGAGCTGACTCATTTGAAAAGACCCTGATGCTGGGAAAGATTGAAGGCAAGAGGAAAAGGGGATGACAAAGGATGAGATGGTTGGATGGCATCACCGACTCAATGGACATGAGTTTGAGTAAGCTCCAGGAGTTGGTGATGGACAGGGAGGCCTGGCGTGCTGCAGTCCATGGGGTCACAAAGAGTGGGACATGACTAAATGACTGAATTGAACTGAATACCCTGCCTGTGTGTATGTGGTTAGTGCTCAGTCAGTCGTATCTGACTCTGCAACTCCATGGACCCACCAGACTCCTGTTCATGGAATTTTCCTATGCTAACAACACAGATGGAAGGGTTCTTGCAGAAACCTGGGCTTTATCTTTGATGCCTAACATCCTGACTTGCTGTATGCAGTCAGTCAGCGAGATCAATCTGGGCTACCTCCTGAAAAGTCACAAAGCCATTCTCTTATCCTTATGCTTATGCTGTTGATAAAATAAGCTTCCTCTTGGCCTCCACGCCTCCAATCACATCTAGTTCCAATCCATTCAATTGAACAGCCAGAGCAACCTTTCAAAAGCACATATCTAATCATATAGTCATCTTGCCTAAAATCTTTCAATGTGCTTAATCACTCAGTTGTGTTAGATTCCTTGCGACTCCATGGACTATAGCCCACCAGGCTCCTCTGTCTAAGGGGATTCTCCAGGCAAGAATACTAGAGTGGGTTGCCATGCCCTCCCCCAGGGGATCCTCCCAACCCAGGGATTGAACCCAGGTCTCCCACATTGCAGACAAATTCTTCACTGTCTGAACCACAAGGGAAGCCCAAAATGTTTCAATGGGCATCTCTTAACTTTAAGATAAAGGTTAAATTGAATTGTAGGTGCATCCTAAGTTCTTGGAAGTTCAATTCAGTTCAGTTCAGTCTCTCAGTCATATGTGACTCTCCACAACCCCATGGACTGCATGCAGCACACCAGGCTTTCCTGTCCATCACCAACTCCCGGAGCTTACTCAAACTCATGTCCATCGAGTCGATGATGCCATCCGACCATCTCATCCTCCGCCGTCCCCTTCTCCTCCCTCCCTCAATCTTTCCCAGCATCAGGATCTTTTCAAATGAGTCAGTTCTTCGAATCAGGTGGCCAACATATTGGAGTTTCAGCTTCACCATTAGTTCTTCCTATGAATATTCAGGACTGATTTCCTTTAGGATGGACTGGTTGGATCTCCTTGCTGTTCAAGGGACTCTCCAACACCACAGTTCAAAAGCATCAATTCTTCTGTGCTCAGCTTTCTTTACAGTCCAGCTCTCACATCCATATATGACTACTGGAAAAACCATAGCTTTGACTAGATGGACCTTTGTTGGCAAAGTAATGTCTGCTTTTTTAAATTTATTTTTTATTTTTTTTATTTTTTAATATGCTGTCTAGGTGGCTCACAGCTTTTCTTCCATGGAGCAAGCGTCTTTTAATTTCATGGTTGCAGTCACCATCTGCAGTGATTTTGGAGCCCCCAAAAATAAAGTCTCTCACTGTTTCCATTGTTTCCCCATCTATTGCCATGAAGTTATGGGACCAGATGCCATGATCTTAGTTTTCTGAATGTTGAGTTTTAAGCCAACTTTTTCACTCTCCTCTTTCACTTTCATCAAGAGGCTCTTTGGTTCTTCATTTTCTGCCATAAGGCAGCTAATGAATTGGAAGCTTTCTTGGAAGTTAGTGGATTGATTATTACAATTTTAAAAAGCAATGGAAAAATGAGACCTTCATTTTACAGGACTGGCTTAGACTTTGTTAAGAGCTATAAATACATTTTTGCTATATTTAGCTTTAGGGGGAAAAAATAACAAGACATTAGAGTCAAACAGACTTTGGTTAAAACTCCAGCTTGGTCATTGACTAGCTTTGTGATTTTGGACCTATTATGTCTCAGGTTTCTTTCCCTATAAAATGAGAACAATAAAACTTATCTTTAAAGGTTAGATTGAAAATTAGACACAATATGCATAAATTGCCTAGCACTGTGCCTGGTACTTAGTAAACAATGAACAATAGCTATGCAGTAATAAGCTATCATCATCATTATCATTATTGCACTGTAACTTGCCTTTAAAATCTCAGTTTAACAGCCATCAATATGTATCTTCATCGTATTGAAGAGAGGAAATCAATACAGATAAAGGTAATAGATGATCAGTTCGTTTATTCTCATTGATTAAGTGAGGATGTTACACACACACACACACAAAGACATATATATAGCAGAGCTACACAGTAGCAGGTTATGGCTGTGTGGAACCATTAATACACATACTCTAATAGTTTATTCATTTAAGCTAGACTCACCAAGTACTGTTAATACACCAAATACATATTTACAACTTAAAAGTCAATTACATAACTAATTATCTGAAATCTAGTCTAGAACCAGGAAACAGATAAAACAATAATATCATAAAGTCCAGCCCATAAATAATTATTCTTAACCTTTCTTAGGGTCATAACCTTCTGAAGTATCTGATGAAAACTGTGGTCTCTCAGTCCATGAAAAACACACAAACCCACATTTTGCTTTTAATATCAGGTAGTCTGTGGACCTATGAAGTCCATCCATTGTCTATGAACCTCAGGCCAAGTTCTAGTTGTCTGGAGTTTCCAATTTGCTTGCGTATACATTGTTTTATATTTATCCCTCAGTCTTGCTTTGAGAGAATATTATCACCACTTTACAGACTAAGAAACTGAAGCTTAGAGTAGTTAAACAACTGAGGTTATTTGTTAACAAAGAGTCAAATTCATCAACAGAACCAAAACCTTCAGCATCTTGGTCTAAAAACAGAATGACCAGCTCTGAGAGAATACCTAACAGGATTTTTATATAGGTATAATGAATAAGCTTTAGAAACAGGAATTTTTTCAACTGGGGACCATGGCAAACTTCAGCAATCTGCCTGAGATTATAGGCAGAATTATGGGTTTGGGGGTGGGTGTGAGGGGTTCATGCCTTAGTGTTTCAAAATTCAAACCAAACAAAACTCCTAATAGAACTACTTCAGATATAATTCTGAGCCTGTCTGGTGAAAGGTTTTTCTGGTTTACTAGAAATAGAAACATACAATTAGCAGAGGTTAGAGAGAAACAGGAAAAGCATTACTTCAGGTAGTTGCAGTTAAAAGTGAGGAAGACAGGTGTGAAAATGGGCAGAGGACAACAAAACAGAACATCATTTTGGAGTCCTTCAGTTTAGGAACACACAACCCTACACATTACAGTAACTCCTGACACCAGCATAGGATAATCACGGCCAGCGTGTTGTGTTAAAGACTACATGGGGGACTTCCCTGGTGGTCCAGTGGTAAAGGTTTGGCTCTCCAATGGAGGCCAGGGAACTGGGCCTAGCTCCCTGGCCAGGGAACTAGGATCCCACATGCTTTGTAGCCAAAAATCCAAAACATAAAACAGAAACAATATTGTAATGAATTCAATAAAGACTTTAAAAATGGTCCACATTAAAAAAAAAAAAAAAAAAAAACCTTTTAAAAAAAGTAAAAACAAAACAAAATGACTAAATGGGGCTTTCAAATTTTTCCATATATATTAGGTCGTTAATGTTTATACCTTGCCTAGACTGAAATTTAGTTTCTTGGAAAGTATATTCAGAGTTCATCTTCACTTTCCTTCCTTGTCAGTGATGGACAAAGATAGTACTATCATTTTAAGTCTACCTGGGAAGGAAAAAAATAAGAACAATTGCTTTGTCAAGCTCCAGGAACCATCCAAATATATCCACAAACCCAAAGCAAACCGTTAGGTTAATAATTAAAATAAAAAAACAGCAGTCTTCTAATTTGCTTGGCATTACTGGATTTCAACTATACTCCTAGAAGTATTATGTCCTGTGGAGCTTTATGTACTTTTCATATTTTATAACAAGGATCATTCTACCCTTTTACTTTCATGCCAATAATGTTACCATTAGAGACATTAGTATGTAGGAAAGAAATATACCTCTAATAGAAATTGGGTATTTGTTCATCTAGAGCTGCACATGTGTGTGTATGTGAGGTGGGGGTGTAATTACATAATTTATTGAGTTGCATTCATCTTCAGAGCAGCCTCCCACCAACTTGGTTTACAGAGCTGGAATTAATATCATGGAGTTACTATTATCCTTCATGTCTCACTCTTCTTTCACCATTAATTAGTTCTCTCTGAAAATATGTCACCCCAAATAGCTTCCTGTGAATCTACTGATGCTAGAATTGTGACAGGAGGGATGTCAGCAAAATGCAAAGAGCTCTTTTCTTTGGTTAAACATGGGCAAACGTTATCCCTCTTTTTCACAGTCTTCTATTGACCTCCCTCTATATATGAATCTGTCCAGACAAGACACTGATAGCACTGACTTCTGATTCATGGATGATTCTTGCAATCACAGTCTGTTGATGACTGGAGGGATTCTGGGGGTTACCTACCTAGTCCAACAGCCAACACAAACTTCTATGACTGACCTGGGATCATCCTCTGTGTTGAAATACACTTATTGTTTTCTTTTAGCTCAAAAAGCTGAAAAGGCCTGTTTGTTTTTTGTTTTTAAATCCTCTCACCCACCCACAAGATGACGTATGTGTTCAGAACAGCCCATGATTATGCGTGTACAGATGTAGCAAGAACACTTATTTCACCACTGCCAAGTCTGACCTACGATGGAAGATGAACAATGACCTCTCAGAGATAACCCAATGACACCATGGACTCATCAAGGGGACTTTGCCAAGGAAAAGCTGCCCCTTAACCACACATAGGAGAGAAACCAGTCCAGTGTCACCCAAGCACACTGTACATTGGTTAAGCCAAGAGCCAGGAGAGCTAGATGATGTTCAATTGCTATTAAGGCTATGGATGCTTAATCTAGCATAATCTTTTCAGCTCTCCTATGCTGAATAAAACTGGAGAAGCTATTTGGTTACTTGGTGGTATCTCTAAGGTAGGCTTATGTATCTCTTCATTAAATACTTTCGTCTCCTGATACAAATATTAATTGTCAACATCAAAAGTAATACTACCTAAAATCACCCACAAGATTTTTTTTTTTTTGAAGATGCTTTAAGGAGGATCATTGTCAAGTTGGAAACCATTTGTCTCTTCTGGAATTGGAAACTTTGATTTATCCTTGAAGGGAGACTGTTCTTTTGCTCTCAGAAAAATGTGAGGAGAATATTTACTGATGCAAATGCAATTAAGTACTCATTAGAATGTAAGCCCTATGGGGGTGAGGATTTATTTTTCTATTTTGTTCACTTATATGTACCCTAGAACAGTTCCCAGCATATAGTAGGCTCTTAATAAATATTTGTTGAATAAAATAATGTAAAAATTCCCCTTGAGCAAGATCTCAAGAAATTGTACTTTCTTGGACATATCTTTTTTCAGATCCAAGTCTTTACAGTTGATGGTCTCCATAGATATGTATTATGGCTTGCTCTCAGTAGCTTAGTGGTAAAGAATCCTCCTGCAATCCAGAAGATGCACAGGAGATGTAGGTCAGAAAGATCCCCTGGAGGAAATGGCAATCCACTCCAGTACTCTCGCCTGAAAAATTCCATGGACAGAGGAGTCAGGCAGGCTACAGTCCATGGAGATCACAAAGAGTCAGAAGCAACTGACTCTTTGTATTTCAAAACTGAAATACAATGTTATAAGCTGGTTACAAAGGTAAGGCTGAATAGAGAAATGGGAAAATCTTGCTGGAGAAGTTGATGCTCAGGCTATGTCTTTAAGGATAAATAACACTTAACCAGAAGTGTGCATGTGTGCACATGTCTGTGTGTATCTCTGTGTGTCCAAGGAGGTGAGGAAAAGTAGTGAGAAGATGTTCTAGAAAGAAGGACCAACAAAATTAAAGTCAAAGAAACAGTAATCAGCAGGGTGATGTCTACTTATTTCTGGCCTTTGCTGGAATGTGAGGCAAATAAAAGGACTACAGTATCAATCCACACCAGAACCCCCTTTTACATACAATACAGTATAATGCTGCCCCCAGAGTTGTGCAATGCCATGGTCCTGAAGAAGGTGCTTAAGGATGAGGCTGGAGAAGGTCAGTAAAGGACCTTGACTGCAGAGGCTTCGCTAAGGGACAGGATGATGTTGGCAAACACAACACCCCTTCTTACTTCAAATCACAAGGCGAGAACTGTAACTGGAGACACTCAGGGTCTCTCTTAGTTTAGGATGGACACCTAGTTAGAAGCCTGCTGCCATAGTTTAGACAAGAGATGATAAATAGGGCAGCTATATTTAGCATGGGAAGGAAAGAGAATTAAGAAATATGCCATGACACAGGAAGTGTGGGTAAGAGAAAGGCATCAAGCCCGATTCTCAGGGCTTGAATGACTGACTGAAAGATGATAAGGCCAACTGAGACACAGCATTCAAGAGCAGCCTTGAGGTGCCACCAGGGGATTCAGACCTCAACAAACGATAAGCTGATCCTCATTTCCCTCTGGACTGGGACCACCTTGTAATCTGTTGTGTGACCAATGAAACACTTGTTCCCAGGAGAGCTAAGCTGAGAGGTCAGGAGAAAAGTAATATCTGAGGAACCAATGGAACTTAATTTTCTACCGATCTGGATTGCTGTGAAAGTCTAGTGTCAGAGGACTTAGGGGAAAGTGGGTGATTCAACAGATTACTCAAACACTGTGTTTTTGATTATATGTTAAATAAGGTAAAATACTCCCAATAAGAAATCATTTGATTTTAGGGCAGCAAACGTGCCATCATTGGAAGGATCCATAATTTACACACCCTCCTGGCTCCCAGCTGCCATTTCTCCTCCATTAAATTTCCATTCTGGATACAATTTTTAAATATCCTCCTTTGAATCAGGTGAAGCATACCAACCTTTCCATCCCATCACCTTTGTCAGTTACACTGAAGAACACTCCTTGACCCCCTCTCTTGGCTGGTGTCATCCTCATATCACATGAATGCCTTATGTAAACTCTTTCATCATCATTTCCTGACTCCTCAAAATTCAACAAATTTACTTCCATTCCACTCAAGGCAGCTACACTCGTCAGATTTCATGCTGCAACGCCAAACATGAACACAGCCTATTTTTAAAGAAAAGGTAAGTTAATAGTCTTGTTTTACTTTCTCAGATTTCCAGAATCCGTGTTCTTCCATAACCACTCCCCTACCCCACCTCTGTCATCCCTACAAACTTACTGTGCAATGAAACAGCAGGGGTATTCCTGGGTTGAGATCGAAACCTCAGGAAAGAGATGGTGCTGTGGCATCTCCTCCCTCTTCTGGCTGTGTCTCTCCCAGCCATGCTGGATGTGTGAGCCATTCCTGGGGGCACAGA
The DNA here is from genome assembly GCF_019320065.1 of Cervus canadensis. Taxonomy (NCBI): domain Eukaryota; kingdom Metazoa; phylum Chordata; class Mammalia; order Artiodactyla; family Cervidae; genus Cervus; species Cervus canadensis. The sequence goes on along the minus strand of NC_057415.1, from coordinate 31,421,348 downwards.
TTTGGGGAACAGAAGCTAAGGAAAAGTATGGGATGAGATCAGTCTATCTTCTTGCTCCCCAGACCTACTGTTCTTGGTCCTGGAAGTCTCAGATTGTTTAGGAAAAACAGAAGTACACCCTGGTCTCTTTCCAAATGAGTGAAAGAGAATATTTCCATGTATATCTCCAATGTCGGCTCAGTGAGTATGATACAAATGCCTACCTGGGCAGAGAACTTGAGTCACTGAGAAGGTCCAAGTCTGGGTCAGGCTAAGATTTGTGGCCTGCATGGTGTGCATCAGTTAAACATTGTGAAACGGGGTAATTTTGTTTGTACAGTCTTCCCCACTCCTTTTCTAACCTCTGTGCAATTCTCTCAAAGATGCAGGCCCAGGATAGTCCTAGGTGAGTTTTGTAACTCAGCACACAAACACCAGGCATGTATTTAGTTATTTACTTTTTTTATTATTATCTTTTAAAAATTTAAAACTGTTTCCTCTTTTATTTTAATTAATTTATTTATTTTAATTGGAGGCTAATTACTTTACAATATTGTAATGGTTTTTGCCATACATTGACATGAATAAGCCATGGGTATACATGTGTTCCCCATCCTGAACCCCCTCCCACCTCCCTCCCCTTCCCATCCCTCAGTGTCATCCCAGTGCACCAGCCCTGAGCACCCTGTCTCATGCATCAAACCTGGACTGGCAATCTATTTCACACATGATAATACACATGTTTCAATGCTATTCTCTCAAATCATCCCACCCTCAACTTCTTCCACAGAGTCCAAAAGGCTGTTCTTTACATCTGTGTCTCTTTTGCTGTCTTGCATATAGGGTCATCATTACCATCTTTCTAAATTCCATATATATGCATTAGTATACTGTATTCGTGTTTTTCTTTCTGACTTACTTCACTCTGTATAATAGGCTCCCGTTTCATCCACCTCGTTAGAACTGATTCAAATGCATTCTTTTTAATGGCTGAATAATATTCCATTGTGTATACGTACCACAGCTTTCTTATCCATTCATCTGCCAATGGACGGCTAGGTTGCTTCCAAGTCCTGGTTATTGTAAACAGTGCTGCAATGAACATTGGAGTACAAGTGTCTCTTTCAATTCTGGTTTCCTCAGTGCATATGCCCAGCAGTGGGGTTGCTGGGTCATATGGCAGTTCTATTTCCAGTTTTTTAAGGCATTTCCACACTGTTCTCCATAGTGGCTGTACTAGTTTGCATTCCCACCAACAGTGTAAGAGGGTTCCTTTTCTTCACACCCTCTCCAGCATTTAATGTTTGTAGACTTTTTGATAGCAGCCATTCTGATCAGCGTGAGATGGTAATTCATTGTGGTTTTGATTTGCATTTCTCTGATACTGAGTGATGTTGAGCATCTTTTCATGTGTTTGTTAGCCATCTGTATGTCTTCTTTGGAGAAATGTCTGTTTAGTTCTTTGGCCCATTTTTTGATTGGGTCATTTATTTTTCTGGAGTTGAGCTGCAGGAGTTGCTTGTATGTTTTTGAGATTAATTCTTTGTCAGTTGCTTCGTTTGCTATTATTTTCTCCAAAAGAGAAGAAGAAGGCTGTCTTTTCACCTTGTTTATAGTTTCCTTCATTGTGCAAAAGCTTTTAAGATTCATTAGGTCCCATTTGTTTATTTTTGCTTCTATTTGCATTAGTCTGGGAGGTGGGTCAAAGAGGATCCTGCTGCGATTTATGTCAGAGAGTGTTTTGCCTATGTTTTCCTCTAGGAGTTTTATAGTTTCTGGTCTTACATTTAGATCTTTAATCCATTTTGAGTTTATTTTCGTGTATGGTGTTAAAAAGTGTTCTAGTTTCATTCTTTTACAAGTGGTTGATCAGTTTTCCCAGCATCACTTGTTAAAGAGATTGTCTTTTCTCCATTGTATATTCTTGCCTCCTTTGCCAAAGATAAGGTGTCCATAGGTGCGTGGATTTATCTCTGGGCTTTCTATTTTGTTCCATTGATCTATATTTCTGTCTTTGTGCCAGTACAATACTCTCTTGATGACTGTAGCTTTGTAGTATAGTCTGAAGTCGGGTAGGTTGATTCTTCCAATTCCACTCTTTTTTTTCAAGATTGCTTTGGCTATTCGAGGTTTTTTTGTATTTCCATACAAATTGTGAAATTATTTGTTCTAGTTCTCTGAAAAATACCATTGGTAGCTTGATAGGGATTGCATTGAATCTATAGATTACTTTGGGTAGTATATTCATTTTCACTATATTGATTCTTCCAATCCATGAACATGATATATTTCTCCATCTATTTGTGTCATCTTTGATTTCTTTCATCAGTGTTTTATAGTTTACTATATGTAGGTCTTTTGTTCCTTTAGGTAGATTTATTCCTAAGTATTTTCTTCTTTTCATTGCAATGGTGAATGGAATTGTTTCTTCAATTTCTCTCTCTGTTTTCTCATTGTTAGTGTATAGGAATGCAAGGAATTTCTGTGTGTTACTTTTATATCCTGCAACTTTACTATATTCATTGATTAGCACTAGTAATTTTCTGGTGGAGTCTTTAGGGTTTTCTATGTAGAGGACCATGTCATCTGCAAACAGTGAGAGCTTTACTTCTTCTTTTCCAATCTGGATTCCTTTTATTTCTTTTTCTTCTCTGATTGCTGTGGCTAATACTTCCAAACTATGTTGAATAGTAGTGGTGAGAGTGGACACCCTTGTCTTGTTCCTGACTTTAGGGGAAATGCTTACAATTTTTCACCATTGAGGATAATGTTTGCTGTGGGTTTATCATCTATGGCTTTTATTATGTTGAGGTATGTTCCTTCTATTCCTGATTTCTGGAGGGTTTTTATCATAAATGGATGTTGAATTTTGTCAAAGGCTTTCTCTGCATCTATTGAGATAATCATATGGCTTTTATCTTTCAGTTTTTTAATGTGGTGTATCACATTGATTGATTTGCAAATGTTGAAGAATCCTTGCCCACTTGGTCATGATGTATGATCTTTTTAATATGTTGTTGGCTTCTGTTTGTTAGAATTTTGTTAAGATTTTTGCATGTATGCTCATCAGTGATATTGCCAGGCATGTATTTTAAATGAGCAAAGAGGGCCTAGTAGAGGGACAATAGAAAATCATAGGGACTATGACCAACCATGGGGACCATACACCATCTGGAAGTCGTACTCTCAACTCAACCCCAGCCAACTACCACCATGGAGGAATATAGATCTGGTGTGTCTATACCTTCTGAGTTTTCTAAAGGAAAACAAGAAAACACCTTTACTTTTGCATAAAATCTCCCCAAAGAAAATGGTTAGTGACTACTAAAAATTTTTAAATAATCCCATGGATCAGGGGCCACATTTGCTCTTTATAACCTCTGTTTCAAGAGATCAGCTGTGATGGGTTCGAATGTTCACAAGCCACAAATGTGGATGTTTCATAGCTTTCCTGCAGAGTCACACAACTGGCTACATGGCTACCTAGGAATGAATGGGCAGTGAAGGGAAGCCTCTGGGCCTCTTTAAAAGATGCTGGTTGTTATAAAGGAGGAGAAGTCAGGGCATACGCAAGTTTTCTTGAGGGAGGTATGGGTTTCAGGACAAGTCAGCATAAGCCATTTAACGCACCTCTAAGCAAATGAGTGACAGGAAGGGAGTAAGGACCCTTCTTATAAAACTCAGAGGTGGCAGCAGTTCTTGAAGCTTCCACCCACCCCGTTCCACCCAGATGACTGGTTCAAAGCCCATTCTCTTGACTGTATGTAGGTGTGACATACAAGATGGTAGCCAGAAGCCCATATGTCCCAACTGTGAGACCCTCTGCCTAGGGTGGCATTTCTGCCTCCCAAGCTGTCCTTGAGGCCTCTCTGAACTACACCCACATTCTCCAGCCCCCTAGGCTTAACTCATGGTTCTAATTAACATTACAGATGACTTTTCCCCTGGGCATTCTCTTTAACTTGAGCTACAGCCCTCTGCCCCAGCATCTTAAGTAACTTACAAAGATGAACTAAGTGTGTTTGTCTCCAACAACACATCACCTCCTCCCTTTTCATTTTCCATATTCATAAGCATAATTTCCACAGCACTCTAACACCAAAACATTAGAAACTGTGTAAGTCCAAACAAAACTAGTGAGCAGGAGAGAAGCTGGATCTGAAAAGTGAAATCGATCTCAAGGACCTCTGAACCTCTCCCAGCCTCACAATCCTCCCATGGAGATTCCTATTTCCACAAAGGGCACTTAAGGACCCAAAATATTTTAGAGGTTCCTTTCTTCATCAAATGAATCTCTGATGCTCAGATTTCAGACACTGTGACTAGCCTTGGGGAAAATATTTGGGTACAGGGTAGTCTTTCAAATAATATCAATTTTTGAATGACTATTAAAGTTCAACATAAAGGAACAGATGGATCAGATCAAATATGGCACTGTGCAAATCATAGAATTCTCCCATCCAAATTGCTAACAATCAACGCTTTTCAGAATACTTCTGGACTTGAACTTACTGTGCTACAAAGCAAATATGTTCTAGAATATATCTTGCTTCTGTGCCATGTACCTTTCGATTTCCTTGTGAAAACGAAAGAGGCCCATGCCCCCATCTGCACTGCAGGAGTCAGGTCAAGCACCAAAGCAAGTACAGACTGCCAATTTTAAGAGGGGTGAGGGGAGGACACAGACTTGGGGACAATCTGGGGTCAGAAACAGCAAACTTGAGGAGGGGCGAGGTGAGGACACCAAGAAACCCAAGAAAAATGTTTGACCTCATGAGTGGATGAATACTAGTGCAAGGAAGTGGAGAGTGTTAGATGGGGAAACAAGCAAGTCTAAGGGGTCTTCCTGTAAGCATTCCACATGGTGGGAGCACAGGAGGAGAAGTTTTCAGGTGTGGTTTGTGTTGCTAATATCAGAGTTAGTGTAAAGAGTAAGCACTTCTGAAAATTTGGATAGTTTTGATTTTAACACACTCATAGCCCATTCTGCGTTGCCAGAATTCTGGAGCCCATACAGACAATGGTTACTTGTTGGCAGATCAGATACTGGGAGCATTTTCTTTAGTTTTGGCTTTAATTTTAACAACCATTTTGTTTCAGCTATTGAAGTGTCTCTAATAAGTCATTATCTTTTTTTCTTTTATTTTTATACCATATCAAAATCTCAACCAATAAAGAATATGTGGTGTGTACATATAATGAAATATTACTCAGCCATAAAAAAGAATAAAATCTTTCCATTTGCAGCAATATGGATGGACCTAGGGAATATCATTCCAAGGGAAGCAAGTCAGAGAAAGACAAAAATCATATGAAAGCACTTATATTTGGACTCTAAAAAGTAATATCAATGAATCTATTTGCAAGACAGAAAGAGACTCACAGACATAGAAAAACAAACTTATTACCAAAGGGGGAAGAGGCAGGGATAAATTAGTAATATGGGATTAACATATACACACCACTGTATATAAACTAGAGAAGCAACGGGGATTTACCATATAACATAGGGACCAATATTCAACTTCTTATAATAACCTATAATGGAAAATAATCTAAAAAATTACATGTGTGTATATACATACATAAAGCTGAATTACTTTTATGTATACTTGACACTAACACAATAATGTACCTCAACTATATTTCAAGAAAATCTTAATCTGAAGACATACCCATTATTAGCAAAAATACTAATGCTTGAGTCTCCAGCAGATGGCTATCTGAATAGAATGAGGTATAGGTAACTATATATATAGTAAAATATTTTAAAGTTACAGTACATCAGAACTAGGTACAGCTTAGTTGTTTTTAATATATGAGACATTGTCAAATAACACCATACTAGATTGAGCTTCCCTGGTGGCTCAGGTGGTAAAGAATCTGCCTGCAATGCAGAATACCAGGGTTCGATCCCTGGGTCAGGAAGATCCCCTGGAGAAGGAAATGGCTACCCACTCCAGTATTCTTGCCTGGAGAATTCCTTGAACAGAGGAGCCTGGTGGGCTACAGTCCAGAGGGTCACAGAGTCAGACACGACTGAGCAACTAACACATACACACACACACACACACACACACACACACACACATACACACCATTAGGGTTGAATCCTAGGCAGGTTAAAAGTGAAGATGATGGCACAGATTTGAAAATGGTCAGTTATGGAAGACTGAGCAAATAAAGAGATATATGTGGATAATATGAGTCTGGTTTCTCAATGTCAGAAAATGAAGTAATAAATGTCAAAAGAAAAACAATTAAATCTATGGTGTTGGACTGAAATAAGAGGTTTGGTGTTAACTCACAGTTCTCAATTTATATATAGATATATAGAGAGATAAATAAAGATACAAATATGTGCATATGTAGGGCTTCCCTGGTGGCTCAGTCAGTAAAGAATCCACCTGCAATGCAGGAGACCTGGGTTCGATCCTTGGGTTGGGAAGATCCACTAGAGAAGGAAATGGCACCCCACTCTAGTATTCTTGCCTGGAAAATTCCATGGACATAGGAGCCTGGCAGTATATGTAATACATACACACAAACACATATTCCCTATTCCCACCCACAAAGAGAGGGCCTGGGAGCAGTGATAGCTTAATAAAAATCAGGACATCTAGTCCCCAGGTCTGGGTTTCTAGACATCATTCTCCACTAAAAGGAACCAGTGCTTCTTGGAGAAATGTCTTTTTCTAGAACTGGGACTGGAAAAGTACAAGATAAGCCTGAAACAATTTATGAAGTACTCAAAGAATGATGGAACATATTGAAAGGACAGATACCAATCTGAACTGATTTGGTTTCAGGAGCCAAGTTGAGGGCAACAGAAATGATGATAGAAGCAGATTATAACCCATTGAATAAAACAGAAATCTATGAGTCAGTAATAGTGGAAAGGAAAGAAGGGGGAAAAGAGAGAGAAAGAAACTTAGCTGAATGACAAATGGGCTATTGAGAAGAAAACTTTATAGAGGAAAAGCCTGAAAGACACCACCTTAAGCAAGTGATCAAAGTGAACATCACCAGTAATGGGACCAAATGACACCCTTCTCCACCTGATGGGACACTGTGAGAAGAACAAGTATCACTTCTGTGTTATTCCAGCCAAAGACGCATAACCTGTGTTAGTCATGAGGAAACACCAGGCCAATCAGATTGAGGGATACTCTGCAAAATAACTGACCAGTAATCTTCAAAGGTGTCAAGGTCATGAAAATCAAGGCAAGTGTGAGGAACTGTCCCAGGCAAAAGAGAGATGACAACCAAGTGCAACTCACGACTCTGAACTGGGTTTTTTTCCTATGAGAAAGTGTGAACATGTTAGTCATTCAGTTTTGTCCAACTCTTGGTGACCCCGTGGATTGTAGCCCACCAGGCTCCTCTGCCCATGGAATTCTCCAGGCAAGAAAACAGGAGTGGGTTGCCATTCCCTTCTCCAGGGGATTTTCCCAACCCAGGGATGGAACCCAGGCCTCCTGCATTACAGGCAGATTCTTTACTATTTGAGCCACCAGGAAAGCTCTTTCCTATACAGGATATTATTAGAAAGCTTGAATGTGGTCTGAGGATTGTATAGTAATACAATAACATATAGTAATAGTAATAATGCATCTAAGTTAGTTTCCCAATTTTGATAGTTGTATTGTGGTTTTATGGAAGAATGGCCTTGTAGGAAATATTGTACACATGAGACAGAGTGACAGGACATAAGGTTGGCAAATTACTCTCAGATAGTTCAGGAAATGAGAGGCCTTGGCAGTATGTCCAACTATTTTGTGAGCTTATGATTGTTTCATCTGTTAAACATATGACTGAGAGACTAACACACGTGCATAAAATGGGTTTCCCTGATGGCTCAGATGATAAGGAATTTGCCTGCAGTACAGGAGACCCAGGTTCAATCCCTGGGTCAGGAAGATCCCCTGGAGAAGGGAATGGCAACCCACTCCTGTATTCTTGCCTGGAGAATTCCATGGGCAGAGGAGCCTGGTGGGCTATAATCCATGGGGTCACCAAGAGTTGGACAAAACTGAGCAACTAACACTTTCACACTTTCTCATAGGAAAAAACCCAGTTCAGAGTTGTGAGTTGCACTTGGTTGTCATGTCTCTTTTGACTGGAACAGGCACTAATATTTATTAAGTATATTGATCATTTAAAGAATAAAAACATGTAATTAATCACCATTTGTTCCCCTTGGGAAACATAGTGTTGAAAAATTTGTGTAATTTTCTGATTTTTCTCTCTGAATTTATGAGTCTTTCTCTTTTTTCTAGTGTCCATACTTTTTTCTTTTCCTTTTTTTAAAAAAGCAATAGTGATAATCTCCTCTCTTCAGCCTTAATTTATAAATCCTGAACAAAGTAATTTGGGCATTATTCAACTGTTAAGAAGAACCAAAATAGATGGTTGAATACTAGGGCTTTAGCTTCCTTTTAATTTTTGGTGCAGGAATTTTAAATTAGCAGATATTGGCCTGATTAGGACCATAATAAATGTACATGAAAAATTATCAGAATTCTGAAAGAAGAAAAAAGGCTCTGAGCATGAGGGTCAGAGGAAGCCAAATTGACACAAATCAGAACACATAAACAGAGAGAATGTTATCAGTAGGAAGAAAAACAGCAAAAGCTTTTCAACTTTGCACTCAAGTGCCAGGAACAATCAGAATCCTCAGGCATACAACCAAAGAAGGGTCATGGACATCAGATTACGGATTCTTATCAACTGCCACTGACAGAAATCACTTAACAGTTAGGTCATAGAATTGAAACTCAGATGCCGCCATTGTTGCCACCAGGGTAAATTCAACTCATTCTGTCTAACCAGAAGCAGAAACGGGTGAGACCAGGAATCAGTTTAGCGTGTGAGAGCCAGAGAGCCCAGTCTCCACGCTCCACACTAGCCTTATCACAGGAGCCAAGAGAAGATGAGTCGAGGACCCAAGGGGTCCCGGTCCAGACAAGATCCAGGTGCGCTTTAATCTACACATTTCTGTGGTGGGCGTTATCACAGTGGAGCCTTCAGAATAAGAGTCAAAGAATAATTCGAAGGACATACAGTAAAGTTATTAGCATACCATTTAATTAGGCATGAGGGAAAACAATAATAAATTAATTTCCTCTAACAACAAAATTACACAAAATAAATGACTTAAATATGAGAGAGAATGAGAGGAGACAAAAATAAACACAAAGACAAACAAACAAAAAACTGAGCTACTTTTGATTTCATGCTTTGGGTAAAATGCTGATCAGCTGGCAGCCAGCCAGAAGGTTGTCTGGGGATTTTTGCCCTTGGGCAGCCAAATGGGTCATCAAAGGAAGCAATTTCAGTTATCTGTTTATTCTCCGGAAGACCTGGGGGGCTAACTTGGACATAGACAAAACAGGCAGTCTCTGCATTAAGTCCCACAGTGTATCCTTTGCCAGTACCTTCAAGCCTAGGACTGCACCATTTCCTTATTTGAATTGCTCACTGATAATCACACAGGTAAATTCATAAGAAGTCAAGAAAATTCATATTTCAAATGAAATTTAAAAATAAAACGCATCTCCACCATTGTAGATGCAGGAAGTCTTGACTGGACTTACCTCCCCACATTGAGACTCTGCCTCACCACTCACTGCCCTTCCTTGTTCTCCATGGCTAACAATCTTACCATCCTGTCTGTGTTCTCCAAGGTGTGCCTTTGCTGGCTACCCTTAAAATGACCAATTTCCTCTGGGTTTCATGGGATTCCCAATTTAGCAATGAAAAGTCTGACATCTGGAGAAGTCCCTCAGTTCCAGGCACAGTGGGACACCTGGTCACCCCAATATTTTCCCCTTGAACTGTAATAATCAGGTCCATACTGCAAGGGTAATAAGATCCAAGAATGCTGTACTTTGAAGACATTTCTGGAAGCATCCTGCATTTTCCATCAAGCTCTGTCGGGTAATTTCTATTTCTGCTTTATTGACTATGCCAAAGCCTTTGACTGTGTGGATCACAATAAACTGTGGAAAATTCTGAAAGAGATGGGAATACCAGACCACCTGACCTGCCTCTTGAGAAACCTGTATGCAGGTCAGGAAGCAACAGTTTAGAACTGGACATGGAACAACAGACTGGTTCCAAATAGGAAAAGGAGTACGTCAAGGCTGTATATTGTCACCCTGCTTATTTAGCTTATATGCAGAATACATCATGAGAAATGCTGGGCTGGAGGAAGCACAAGCTGAAATCAAAATTGCCAGGAGAAATATCAATAACCTCAGATATGCAGACAATACCACCCTTATGGCAGAAAGCAAAAAGAACTAAAGAGCCTCTTGATGAAAGTGAAAGAGGAGAGTGAAAAAGTTGACTTAAAGCTCAACAGTCAGAAAACTAAGATCATGGCATCTGGCCCCATCACTTCATGGGAAATAGATTGGGAAACAGTGGAAACAGAGGCAGACTTTATTTTGGGGGGCTCCAAAATCACTGTAGATGGTGACTGCAGCCATGAAATTAAAAGATGCTTTTCCTTGGAAGGAAAGTTATGACCAACCTAGACAGCATATTAAAAAACAGAGACATTACTTTGTTAACAAAGGTCCGTCTCATCAAGGCTATTGTTTTTCCAGTAGTCATGTGTGGATGTGAGAATTGGATTATAAAGAAAGCTGAGTGCCAGAGAATTGATGCTTTTGAACTGTGGTGTTGGAGAAGACTCTTGAGAGTCCCTTGGACTGCAAGGAGATCCAACCAGCCCATCCTAAAGGAGATCAGTCCTGGGTGTTCATTGGAAGGACTGATGTTGAAGCTGAAACTCCAATACTTTGGCCACCTGATGCTAAGAGCTGACTCATTTGAAAAGACTCTGATGCTGGGAAAGATTGAAGGTGGGAGGAGAAGGGGACGACAGAGGATGAGATGGTTGGATGGCATCACCAACTCAATGGACATGAGTTTGAGTAAACTCCGGGAGTTGGACAGGGAGGCCTGGCGTGCTGCAGTCCATGGGGTCACAAAGAATCAAACACAACTGAGCAACTGAACTGAAGTGAACTCTTTTTTAAATTGTGGTAAAACATACATAAAATTTACCACATTAACCATTCTCAAGCGTACAGTTTTGTGACCATTAGGTACATTCACACTGTTGTGCAACCATCCATCTCCAGAACCTTTTTATCCTCCCCAACTGAAACTCTGTACTCATTAAACATGAACTGCCCCATCTTCTCCCCCAGTACTTGGCAGCCAGCATCCTATTTTCTGTCTCTATGAATTTGACTCCCCTAGGTACCCCATATAAATGTAATCACATTATATTTGTCCTTTTGCATTTTTAGTGATTTCTTAAATTATAAATTGAATTCTACTGATTTTCAATTATAACAGCTAAAATAACCAGCTGTTGACCAAGAGCTACTAGCAGATGGAATCCATATGCAATGCTTTTTTTTTTTTTTTTTACCCTCTACTCACCTTTAAAATTTTATTTAGTGAATGAATGAATGGTTTCCCTACCTCTGCCTCAAAACCTGGGAAGGCCCCAGGACTTTGCTGGTTACTCTTAAGGGATAAGCAGTCAGTTACTTTAAGTAACAAACAAAAATCTTAATTCCAAAATCAGGACATATTTGATGTCGTTAGAAATCCTGCCATCTTCCTACTAATCTGGGGGGTGCTTTGTCCATATGGTGATCTCCACTTGACCTCTTGATCATACTGAAACCCCATGTAGCATACATACATTGAGAAAAGAAGAAAGTAGATGGTCTATCAACTCAAATAATTAGCAAATCTAATCTAAAAGACATTGACAAAGACATTTGATGGGAGACCAATTGGAGTCCATCTACCTCCATATCTAGGTTCTTCCTTTAATTTTAAAATACCCAAGACTTGAGACCTGAGAGCTGGAATTTCCTTGCATTTATTACATACTACAATATTCTTTAAGTTTTATACAAAAAAAATGGTATGGTTCACTGTTATAGTATTCTACTCATAGTATTCTATAACTACTTGTTATAGTATTCTACTACAAAGGTATAAAAAATTAAGTTAATAATTTCCCATACTAATCTCATCTCCAATTCCCCAAAGTGGGGAAACATACCCAATATTAAGGGTAGAGTCTATCTTCACCTTTTTTTCTCATAAAAATATTATATCACAGTATTCAATAAAAATCATTAAAATTTTGCATCATAAAAATATCACATATATATGCACATTAGATGGACATCATATTCACATATCTTGCTCTTTTTTCTTTGGTATATCATAGACTTCCCACTCTGGTCTTTGTAATTCCAAACTTCAGTTTGTTTTTCCCAAGAGAGAAAAGCGGTGGCTACTCACAGTGTGATTTAGAGGCATAAATATAGAGGAGACATTGTCTGGTTGTCCCAAGCTGGCTTTATTTGTCTAGCTGTGAAAGGCTGCTGACTTTCATTCATAAAGCCTAGGTGACTATGTTCCTGGATCACAGAAGAGAAAGGAAATGAATGAATGCTCCTTCGACGGAGTAGATGAATGAACGAATTAAGTAGCCAGTTGGTTTAATTACAGCTTTCAGTTTTCCCTCATCTAATAAGCACTGCAACCATTCCACCTCTGGTTGAAAACAAGTATCTGCTACTGTGTGATTATATATCTGAAATCAATGAAGGGAAAAACAAATAGTAAATTCATTCCCTGAATTTTTCCTCTTATGGTTTACATGTGGTCTACCTATTTCTCTAAAGTCTCACCATTTCTAAACAGTGCTTTTTAGGCCATCCGCATCTAAAATGTGAGGAATGCTAAGTGCAAATGCAGATTCCTGGGCTGTGTTTTGCCCTCCTTGGACTAAAATATCTGCAAATAGAATTCATATTAAAAATTTTCCCACAGGTGATTCTGACATAACCTAAGTTGTTTGAAAATCACCACAGGTTCAGCCTCACCACAGGTTCAGAGATTTGCTGATCTCATCTTCTGAAAGACTCCAGTCATCTTCTCTAGACTTCAGAATCCCGGTATTCCCCCATCTCCTCCCCTTTTCTGTCCATCACCCTCAAGCAGGTAAAAGGAAGCTTGCATCCTCTTAGGTCTGTCTCAAGGCAAAGTAGGCTCTGGATCACACCTGGGTCTGCGGAAGAACATGAAAAAAGGAGCTGCTGATTTGGGCCTAAGAACTGTCCTTGACTCTTTGGGTTCAGACCTAGGAAATAGTAGTTCTGAGTCTTCTGGGACCCAAACAAGCATTAGAGATAAAACACTTTCTACCTCTAGGAGAGGCTAAAGCAGCATGCAAACACATTTATGGATGCGAAGAGAAGGAAATGGCAACCCACTCCAGTATTCTCGCCTGGGAAATCCCATGGACAGAGAAGCCTGGTAGACTAATAGTCCATGGGATCACAAAGAGTCAGACACAGCTGAGCAACTGAGCACATACTTTCTACCTCTAAGAGAGGCTAAAGCAGCAGGCAAACACATTTGTGGATGCTAAGAAGAAAGCCAGGAAGGGAAAGAAGAGCGATGATTAATAAAGGCAGTGACTTTGCTGGCATTCTCAATCGCAACTGCCAATGACTGTTCTTGAATGAGTAAAGGTCAACGTGTGAATGAACGATTAGATAAACGTTTCATACTTTCTGGTGACTGAAAACAACAGCAGCAACAACAAATAATTTCCTAATCCCTAAGATTATTGTCCACGGCGGGGGGCGGGGGCACACATGGGTGCTTTATATTAGTCTGTCAGAATCTCATCTGTAAATTTTAGTAAGGAACACTGGGCTTCCCTGGTGGCTCAGTGGTAAAGAATCTGCCTGCCGATGCAGAAAACACGGGTTCAATCCCTGGGTTGGGAAGATCCCCTGGAGAAGGAAATGACAAGTCACTCCAGTCTTCTTACCTGGGACATCCCATGGATAAAGGAACCTGGTGGGTTTCAGGTCATGGGGTCTCATAAGAGTCAGAAACGACTTAGTGACTAAACAACAACAAAGAACACTGGTAGAAACTAACTCAGTAGGTTTTAAAACTCTGGAGGGTCAAGCGTGGAATTCTGTAGAAATGCTCTGTCATGAAGACACTGCTAGGAAACAACACTGGAGCTGTGTGGTGTCTGATTGAGGGCCTCACAAATATAAAAGAGAAATAGTAAAACAGAAAAGCTGAAATTCTGAAAGCTGCCCTGAGCAGACACATTACTGCCCTCCCTGTTAAGTTCTAGGCTATTCACCCCAACCTTAAGGACTCTGAGCTCTTCCCAGCTTCTAACTTGACCAGACATTTTTTTGGTTATAATAAAAGAAGGAAGAAAATAGATTCTTTGGAGAAGATGGAAAATAACATGAGAAAAATGAGAAAATCAGCTGGACTAAAGACATACTTGCCACCAAAGCATCATCATTTCTTCAAGGATATAATCTGCCTGCTGAGCCTATCTGCAAATATTTTTGAAACTCAGAAACATACAGCACATTCTTTATAAAAGGATTATTACTGTTACTTCTTCAACCAAGGATCCTGTCCTTGTGGTGGGCTGATTCTAAGATAGTACCTAATGTTCTCCATCTCCTAGTATTCATACCCTGTGTAATCCCCTCCCCTTGAGAGTGGGAAGGCCAACAGAATACAGCATAAGTGATGGGATTCACCTGCATGATTATGTTAAAAATCTCTGTCTTGCTAGATTTTCCATATTGCTTTCTCCATTTGCATACTTTGATGAAAAAAGTGGCCATGCTGGAGAGGTCCACAGAACAAAGAACTAGAGAAATCTTCCAGCTAAGATCTGGGAAGGATCTGTAACCTTTAGTCAAACAGTCCTCTGGGAACTGAATTCTGCCAATAACCTGGAGGAACTTAGAAACAGATCCTTCACCACTGAGCTCTCAAATGAGACCACAGCCTCAACTAGCAAGTTTATTTCAGTCTTGTAAGAAACCCTGAAACAAAGGAATCAGCTAAACTATGCCCAACCCTTGACCACAGAAACTGTGAGTATTAATAAATGTGCATAATTTTAAGCCATTATATCTGGGGTAACTTGCTATACAGCAATAGATAACCAGTGCAATACTGATCTAAGCTGAGCTATCAAGGAAAGAATGTCTGTTTTTCACAGTTTTGAACAATTAGTCTTGCTAACCATGCTAGAGTCTGTAAGATAAGACACACTCTTCCAAGCTGCCTGTATCCAGCACATATATGGCAACCTCTTTAGCCACCGGGAGGTGGGGGTGGAGGGCGGCAGAAGGGTTTTGAGAGGTGCCAAGTGGGAAAGTCATTTAGTCCATGAAGAGATACTTACTGATTTGTTAAAACAGAAATTGGTATTGGCTTGTGTTCTAAAGAGCTTTTAAATCTCAGAGGATGATAAATCGAGTGCTACCTCCACATTTTCAGTCAGAGGCTTTAGTTATAAGTAATTCCACATGCTGTAACTATCAGCAGTATGCAAGGAGGCTGCCATAGGAAATGAACCTTCATGTGCCTGAAGCCAGGGTTTTTATTTTCTTTATGATGAGATTCACATCAATACAAACACACACAAACTGTTATTGTGAGAGGATGGATTAATTGAACTTACTTTTCAATTGCATCAGCTTCTTTTTTAATGTAATGACGAATGGATTCAATTAGACAGAAACCATATTTGTGGCTGACATATCAAGGGTGTTATTTCTTCCCACAGATTTCATTATGCACAATGACTAAAGACATTGCCTTTCTTTGCTGTCTCTCCAGGTTACACTTGTAGGCAGCTCTCTGACCAGAAGACAGTAGATTCTTCTTAATGAGGCCCTGGCAAAAAGGAAAAGAGAAATCCTCTAAGACACTAGTCAAGAGACAACAAGGTACTTTCTCCTCTTTTCACTCCTCAGCTTCTTGGCATTGCCCTGGCTGCATGCCTCCTCTATCTTCTCATGCAGGTGTTGCCAGCAGAACATCCACGGAGAATAAAGAGCCAGGCTCTTGGGCTGGGCCATCTGCAGGGACTGCGATGGAGCTGGACACAGTTGACGAATGGAGTTAAGACCTGAGTCATCCAGTGCTTCTCTTTGTTAAATTCGTACATACCCTCATTGAAATGTTCGGGGGTCTACAAGACCATCTTTACCTCTGTCACCAATCTCAAGTTAGAGGGTCCCCGTGATCACTCTATGGTTTGATAATTCACTGGAAGGACTCAGAAAGCTCACCAAAAGTGGATATACTCCCAGTTACGGTTTAACACAGAACAGGGACAGAGATTAAAAGCAGCTAAGGGAAAAGGGACATGGAGAAGGGTCCAGGAGAGCCCAAGGCATGGGACCTCTAGTTGTCTTCTCCCTGTGTAGTTATGCACACTTGATTTCTCACAGCTGCAATGTGTGACAATACACACGAGCCAGTACCAACCAGAGAAGCTCACCCAAGCCTTGGTATCTAGAGTTTTTACTGGGGCTCAGTCACATAGCCATGGCTGACTGGTCATGCCGTCAACCTTAGTCTCAAGAGGTCAGATACATACTACATGACCCAAGGACCCTTCCTATAAATCACACTGCTAGCACAGGCTATCTGGCTTGGCCAAAGGTCCTCAGGTTAAACAAATCAAGGCAAGATTTTCCGAGGTCTTAGAGGTTACCTCCCAGGAGCCAAGGGCAAAGGCCAAACCTCTTTGGGGGAAAGATTAATCCTTTATTGTCCATCCAGACCTTCTTGTTCCACTTGACAGAATTTCTCTGCAACATCCTTCCAAACTTACACCTCTCCTAATCTCTTCCATCCTCAAGAACAGCACCAACAATCATCCAGGTGATCAAGCCACTTCCACCCTAATTCAAGCCACCATCAGTTCTCACGTGGGGGGTTTCTGGCAAGTGCAGCTGGGTAAATGAAGGTAGCGCAGACTGGGGGTTTGGGGGGCCCTGCGTGTGTTGCAGACTGGTAGGACCGGCCCGGGACGCTGCACCCCAGCCCTCCTTCCCCAAGCAGGACCCCGAGCCTCCAGCCAGGGCTTACTAGGTTGCCAAGGAAGCCTAGCTGCAGAGCCTGAACAAGAAGATCTGCTCCCTACCCAGTCCCGAGTCCCAGACGCACAACTCCGCGCGCAAAACTCAAGTTTCAGAAACTGCTGGGCCCCCAAAACAGAAGGGGAAGAAAGCACATTAGAAATCCCAGGAGCGGGTTCCTGTGGAGAAGCCTCAGGGCAGGAAGTCAGTGGCAGTGAAAGAGGCGGCGGCGGCCTTCAGCTCCATTGCGGCCCCTGCGGATGGCCTGGCCCCAGCGCCCGACTCTTCATTTGCCGTGGACGTCCTGCGACAGCGCCTGCAGAACATAGGGGAGGCGCGCAGCCAGGGCAACGCCAGGAAGCTGTCTCCCACCTCTTTGGAGAAAAGATGCTGGAGGAAGCTGAGGAAGAAGGAGCGGGACCGGAAGTAGCGGATCCAGAGGGAGCCGGGGATGAAGGAGAAAGCCGCCAAGGTCTCCAAGGGGCCCCCTGAGGTTCCAGGCCAGCCGGGCGGCTCTTCACTAAGCTAGAGATGAGTCAATAAGAGGAGCAGGCCTGCAAGGCGCAGCGCAGGAAGGAGAGGAGGCAGAAGGTGAAGGGGCTGATGGGCTGGAGCAGCTGCCGGACGGGGACGCGGCCGAGGGCCGGGAGCTTCAGGCCAAGATGCAGGGACGAACCTGCTGTCCAAGGCCAAAGGCGTGAAGACCCTCGACAGCCAGCACCTGCAGCCGGAGGCCCCGAAGTGCCAGGAGAAGCGGCGGGGACAGCGCGGGCGCACGTGGGAGAAGCGCAGGGCCCGCGGCCCACGGGGTGGGGAAGATGCTGCTGCCGGACCGATGGCGGCAGAACCTGCGCAAGAAGAAGGCGGCGGCCAAGGCCGAGGGGCGCCTGGAGAAGGGCCGCATCCTGCACCCTGGTTCTGGAGACCGGCCTGGCCTGAGGGTCCCGATGCTCTACCCAAGGCAGGCTCTGGCTCTGGGTGGAGAGCGGACGCTGTCACACTCCGCTCACTGACTTGTCCAGGGTTCAGGCCGCGTGGGCAGAAGAGCCTTCCGATCTGGGGAAGGGTTGATCCACACCTAGACTCCAGCCTCCTCTCTTGAGGCCTGAACGCTCCCTGAAAGTTGCAGGGTGGGGGACGAGGGAGCGGTGAGGAGGCGGTGGGCGCCAGGTAGGGAGGGGCGGGCTTCACTGACCCCCTCCTTATCTCCCGAGTTCTCAGGAGCAGGAAGGGAAGGGCCTTTGGGACTGCTGTGTCAGCCCCAAACTCACTTGAAAAGGACAAAAAACAGCGCCTGAAGCCAGACCCGAAGGTGGAATTGCTGGTCTCCGGTAACTGGGAGAAGGCGGGGCCATCCTCAGGTTGCCTGGAATTGAATTATTCTAAGTTTATTTGCAAGATGAGTAAAGATTAGAATTTAAGATAAGCATGCACATTTAAAATCCTAAAATAACCACAGAAGATAGAAACAGTCTAACTAAGAGGAAGAAATATGGAGTGGGATGGACAGTGTCAATCTAGAAGGAGGTGGGAGAGAAAAACCTCCGACTCAGCCAGGTGAATGGAGGATACACAGAGGCAGAGTTAAGTCCCAGCTCACAGGCAGCCAGGTGAATTTTATGGTATGTAAATTATTTTTTTAAACCTGTTAATAAAATTCTTTTGACTAAATTCCAGTTAAGAAACAGATGGTAACCAAAAGGAAGCTGGTGTTGGCTGTATTAGAAGATGAAGTCAATTTTAAGATAAAAGGCACTGCTAAAGAGAAGGAATATCACCACGTGATGAAAAGGGGTTCAAATCACCTGGAAGGTGGAAATCTGTGCGCCAGGTCTGTCTAGCAGAAACTGACACAATTACAAGGAGAAATCAAGTCACAAACCAAAGTGGTAGATTTTTAACATCTCTTTTAGGAATCGGTACACAAGCAGATAAAAATCGGATGGCTATGGAAGGTTAGGATGAAAGCAGTCATAAGCTTGATCTGATGGACACACAGGACAGTATCCAAAAACAGTATGTACTTCAAGCACACATGGAACAGTGGGGGAAACTCTCAAAGTTTGTAAAACAAGTCATATTTCAAAGTGTCAATGTCATACAAAGTATATTACCTGGTCACAGCACAATTTAAAAACTTAAGCGGTAATTGTTAAAGTTTCCTGTTCGGAAGTTTAGGAACATGCTTCTAAATTACCTGTGGGTCAAAGAATAATCCCTAATGGATGTCAGAGTATTTGGGACCAAAAGATAATGAAGATGTTATGCATTAAAATGTGTCGGACACAGCAAAGACACTGCAAAAAAAGCACTATATAGCCTTTAAAAAAAAAATCTTCTCACCTGGACTATTGCCACCTCATATCACCTTGTCTCCAGCTTTGCCCCCTCAAAGGTCAGTATCCACAAAGTAAAGAATTCAAGTCATTCCTCCTCTATTTAAACCCAACCTTCCCATCCCCCAAAGGCATCCCTTCACATTTAGAATAAAAACTAATGTTCCTTTTCCTGGCTGGCCTCCTCTCATTCATCTCATATTTCTCTCTATGCACATTTTGCTCTGCCCACTCTGGTCTTTTTTTCTCTTCCTCCAAGCTCTTGCTACCCTAGGGCCTTTGCACTGCCTATTTTCTCTACTTTAAACCTCTGCCTTTAACCTTCCGCCAAGATCATCTTTCTTATTCAGACAGTGCTCATCTTTGTACCTTCCACAGCACTGAGCTCAGTCTTGGGAGTTCATTAACGAGTGAAAGGACAAAAGAGGACTCTGCTAAAATTATATTGGAAAATCAGAGGGAGGAAAGAGTTCTTAAATGAAAGGATCCAAGAAGACTTCACATGGGATTTGTGATGATCGAAGCAGGAGGAAAAGCCCACTAAGTAATGGGATCGATACAACAAATAAGGCATGGAGATAGGAGAGGATACCTTTGGACAAGAGTTAAGTCGTTCTATTTGGGAAGTATAGGTAAATAAGGGTTTCCCAAGTGGCTCAGTGGGTTAAGAATCCACCTGCAATGCAGGAGATGCAGTTTCAGTCCCTGGATTGGGAAGATCCTCTGGAGGAAGGCATGGCAACCCATTCCAGTATTCTTGCCTGGAGAATCCCGTGAACAGAGGAGCCTGGTGGGCTGTAATCCATGGGGTCACAAATGACTGAAGCGACTGACCACGCACACAAGCACACACACAGGGCATATAAAGAGGAATTCTAGGAAAGAAAGTGGGGAGAGCTGACTGGGATCAGAATTTATTTAAGTCTCTATAATCACAACTCTAGACAATGTGAAGTCCCTGAAAGTTTTTGAAAAAGGACTTATTGTGACTGATACTGTGCCTTAGAAGACTGAATTCAGGCAAGATTGGCTTCACACGTGTGCAAACTCTGCTGGCACCATGGACCCCAATCACAGAGGGGCCCTGTGCTTGTTGAGTGATTTTGAATAAGGGACCCTGCATTTTTCTTTCTTCCTTTTTTTTTTTTTAAGGTGTGGACCATTTTTTAAGCCATTATTGGATTTGTTACAATATTACTTCTGTGTTATGTTTCAGTTTTTTTGGCGATGAGGTATGTGAATTTTTAGCTCCCCAACCAGGGATCAAATCCACACCCCATGCGTTAGAAGGTGAGGTCTTCACCACTGGACCTCCAGGAAAGTCCCTGGGGACCTGCATTTTCATTTTGCACTGGAACCTTCAAATTATGTGGCTGGTCCTGAGTTCAGGAGAGGGTGATCATGAATGATTAAAACGAGGGAGAGTCAGGAGGCAAGGAGAACAGATAAGAAACTATAATAACAGTCCGAAGAAAAGCTAATGAGGACATGAAGTGGTGAAGCCTTCCTAATCTTAGCAGATACTCTAAGTTTTTAGGGCTAATAAAGAAAACCTGGGTCATAGACCCAAGGATAGTCTTTGAATCCCTCAGCTCCAAGCTACACAGAATAATTCTTAATTAAATACTTGAGTCAGGAGGAAGCTGAAATTTTATAGGAAGGCTTTGGGAGTTTTTAAGCAGGGATATTACATAAGATTTATTTAGCAAATATCTATTGAACACCTGGTATCTACTAGGCTTAGTGGTACCATTATTAATAGAAACATATTGTGTGCCAGAGATTAATGTTACCTGGTGAAAGCTCACTGCCCACGGTGCAGGGAAGCCAGTACTCTGGCACTGGCTTTTGAGAAAGAAAGAACTTTATTGCCAGGTTGACCCTCAAGCCCACAGGAGTCAGGGCTCAAATGGGCCTCCCAGATCCAGGGTTCAGGGTGAAACTGAAGAGTGAAATGGAAGCTGATGGGTTAGTCTTGAATCAGTAGATAGATGATAAGTTACTTTTGGAGCTGGAAGCTGGATTTGCTTTACTGAAGGACTTCTCACTTCATAACTAGCTCTGGTGGCAACATTTCTATTCCTTGAATTTGGGAGACTGAAGATCCTTGGTTCCAGGCTCACCCTGGACGCACAGGTTTCCGTGTTGCACATGCATGGTGATGTTGCTGTAAAATGACCAGGTTTCACTCATCAACAGCCTGTTTTTTAAAAGCAAGATAAGTTGAAACTGGTCCATGTCCTACCTGTTGTTTCATTAGCGGTCCCTGCCATAAACACTCTCATCAGTTCAGTTCAATCGCTCAGTCGTGTCCGACTCTTTGCAATCCCATGGACCACAACATGCCAGGCCTCCCTGTCCAACACCAACTCCCGGAGTTTACCCAAACTCATGTCCATCAAGTCGGTGATGCCATCCAACCATCTCATCTTCTGTCGTCCTCTTCTCCTCCTGCCCTCAATCTTTCCCAGCATCAGGGTTTTCAAATGAGTCAGCTCTTCGCATCAGCTGGCCAAAATATTTGAGTTTCAGCTTCAACATCAGTC
Source organism: Cervus canadensis (assembly GCF_019320065.1). Taxonomy (NCBI): domain Eukaryota; kingdom Metazoa; phylum Chordata; class Mammalia; order Artiodactyla; family Cervidae; genus Cervus; species Cervus canadensis. The sequence continues at coordinate 31,399,511 of NC_057415.1, read as the reverse complement.
CTACCAATAAACACCCAGGACTGATCTCCCTTAGGATCGACTGGTTGGATCTCCTTGCAGTCCAAGGGACTCTCAAGAGTCTTCTCCAACACCACAGTTCAAAAGCATCAGTTCTTCAGTGCTCAGCTTTCTTTATAATCCAATTCTCACATCCATACATGACTACTGGAAAAATCATAGCCTTGACTAGACGGACCTTTGTTGGCAAAGTAATATCTCTGTTTTTTAATATGCTGTATAGGTTGGTCATAACTTTTCTTCCAGGGAGTATGCGTCTTTTAATTTCATGGCTGCAGTCACCATCTGCAGTGATTTTGGAGCCCCCCCCCAATAAAGTCTGCCACTGTTTCCACTGTTTCCCCATCTATTTCCCATGACGTGATGGGACCAGATGCCATGATCTTAGTTTTCTGAATGTTCAGCTTTAAGCCAGCTTTTTCACTCTCCTCTTTCACTTTCTTTTTTTTTTTTTTTTTCTTTTTTTTATTTTTCTTTTTGGTGCACCGTTCCTGGAGGTACTGCAATACCAGGTCGATGAGTGGAGTGGACGGAGCAAGCTCCCATTCCAACTCCCAGCTCCAAAAATCCATTTAATATATTGTCCTCGGATAGAGGACGCATCAGATATTAAACTGATAAGAACAGATACTACACTTGATCTTAGCCAAAAGGCCGAGAAGCGATCCCTCTTTCACTTTCATCAAGAGGCTCTTTAGTTCTTCTTTGCTTTCTGCCATAAGGGTGGTATTGTCTGCATATCTGAGGTTATTGATATTTCTCCCAGCAATTTTGATTCCAGCTTGTGCTTCATCCAGCCCAGTGTTTCTCATGATGTACTCTGCATATAAGTTAAATAAGCAAGGTGACAATATACAGCCTTGACGTACTCCTTTTCCTATTTGGAACCAGTCTGTTGTTCCATGTCCAGTTCTAACTGTTGCTTCCTGACCTGCATACAGGTTTCTCAAGAGGCAGGTCAGGTGGTCTGGTATTCCCATCTCTTTCAGAATTTTCCACAGTTTATTGTGATCCACACAGTCAAAGGCTTTGGCATAGTCAATAAAGCAGAAATAGATGTTTTTCTGTAACTCTTGCTTTTTTTATGATCCAGCGGATGTTGGCAATTTGATCTCTGGTTCCTCTGCCTTTTCTAAAACCAGCTTGAACATCTGGTTTTAGATGTTCACATATTGCTGAAGGCTGGCTTGGAGAATTTTGAGCATTACTTTACTAGTGTGTGAGATGAGTGCAATTGTGTGGTAGTTTGAGCATTCTTTGGCATTGCCTTTCTTTGGGATTGGAATGAAAACTGACCTTTTCCAGTCCTATGGACTGGTATACAAAAATGGTCACTACATAATTTGATCACTGTATTAAGTGGTAAACTGAAAGAAAATGCAATGATTTGGGGGAGGGAGGATTGGGAGAGCATTTCTCTGTTCTTAGGAAGGCTTTGAGGACATTTCAGAAAGAACTTGGAGTGTTAGGTTCTTTCTTGGCTACCAAAGTGAACTTAAACCTTGTGTCAAGCAATGTGCTGTTTTAAAAGGCAGCACTAGCTTCTGGGATTTTAAAATCAGATCCAAAAATCTCTAAGAACAAAGTAATCTTTACATTATGAATCAGTTGCATTTTTTTTTTTTCATTTTCTATAGGCACAACTGACAGAAAAAGCTGGAACCAGGCTGGAAATACAGAGGATGACTTCAGATCATTGCAATCTATTAAGAATATTAGGACTAAAGTCATGCTAAAGGTTGGAACCCTTGCCCAGGTGATGGTGCTGTGGCCTTTCTCTGCATTACAAAGACCAACTGTGATTTTTCTATGAACAAATGCCTCACTAATACATTCTAACTGGCTTTTCCTTTGGTTTATTTTGCTTACCCCGAGTCAGCATTCAAGGTGGTTGGTTTATATAACCTAAGAGAAGTCTAACAGAAACCAGTAAGTTGTTATCAAGGGAGAATTGACTAAGAAGCTCTTGAACCTGTTTCGTCTTCTCAAAGGGCAGGGCTTATTTTTCTTACCATAAAAATGGGAGACTGGGGAGAAGGCAGAGAACAATGCAAACACAAACATGGCTTCTCTCTGAGATTTTTCCTTTCCTCAGAAAGCAAAGTGAACACACATGGTATTCCGTTCTGCTCACCTGCTTTGTTCCTTCCCCTTATGGGAAGAAAGTTTAAAAAACAAAACAAAACATAATCGTGCATTAAAATTAAGGCTTTCAGGGTAATGGGTATTAGCAAGAGAGAAGTGGATCAGTGTGGTAGGTGCCTTGTTCTGAGGAATACAAAGATCCACTGTTAATCTTCCTGAGATGCAGTGACCTCAGACCAAATGGGTACAGAGCATCCTGGGCTTGGCCAACCATGGTAGCAGCTAGTTGGAACAAGGACCTTGGAGGTGGAATGGGAGGCTGGGTAGAAGGCAGAGGAGCAGAGAAGGAAGAAGTGGGGAAACTTGGAAGGGCTCTCTGGGCTCCAACCTGACAAGTGATGTACATATATTACACCTTTGGTTAACCCCCTGGGATGATAGGAACCGGTTCTGAGGGAGAACTGGGCCTCACTGGCACAGAGCTGGTCTTACATGCCCTTTTGGCTCTGCAAGGAATCATGACCCTCAGTGGAGTCTTGGAGGGCCCTAGTAGTCATACATTCCATAGTGCTCTGTGAAATTTGAGATAAATGGAAACTGTCTTGCTGAACCTAAGCAGAGTGTACATGGTTAATTCTCCTCTCCTCTCTAGGGATCATTAGGAGCTGCCATGAAAAATGGGAATGATGTCAAATGAGTTCAATCAGACTGCCCAGAAAATCTTATCATCCATTCACAATCTACAGTATTAGAGTTCTGTGTGCTCTTTTCTAAAGATCAATCTTCTACCTGTCAACTTAGAAAGGGCCAGCAAAATGAGAGGCGATCTTTCTTGTTCTAATTGATGATATTCCCACAAGAGTCTAAAGATAAAATGAGCCATGAGTCCAGAAGGTAGCATTCTGCTCTCCCTAAGATAATACACAATATATACACACATGAAGAGCAAACTAGAACCACCTCCCAAGGTGGAGGCAGTGACATGTGGTGACTCAAAAATGATGAACGAAGGGACTTCCCTGGTGGTCCAGTGGCTATGACTCTGAGCTGTTAATGCAGGGGACTGGGGTTTGATCCCTGGTCAGGGAACTAGACCTCACATGCCACAACTAAGAACCTGCACAGGTAAATAAATAAATATATATATAAAAAATACTATATGCTGCATCTGATGGAACACTGACTGACTGGCACTTGGACCTGCCTATTTTCCAACCAGCATTCATGTGGCCCCCGTACAGAAGATGCTGTCTCCTCATGCAAAACTTGGAAGCATGAAAGCAGAAACGTGTTTGGCATATCTCTGTCTGCTTTTAAATCACAGAGAATAAAAATAGCAATGACACTATGTGAAATGTTATTCACATTCTGGGTAAAATGACTTCAGAGGGAAAGGGAATACACTCAGAACAAGAAGGCACGCCTACCACGAGTGGAGAGGGGACAAGTGGGGGTAGTATCGGGTCATGGAAAGGGCAAATAAGGATTTGAAATCAGAAAACCAGTAAGCCATTCATAGCTTTCTCATTTAGCAGCTAAGTTACCTTGGCCAAGATTCTTGTTAAAGCTCAGGTTCTTGATCAATGAAGATAATAGTTCCTACCATTGAGCTCTGCTATGAAGGTAAAACAAGGTCATATGCAGGCAGAAGTGCTTTGTAAATTATGAAGTTCTGGTACAAGAGGTAATTGTTTATCTCTGGGTGCGACTGAGTGTTATAAAGTCCTTTCTTAAACAGAAACTGACTCCTCTGTCTCCCTAAGTCTCCTAGTTCAGTTCCTGATAGTTGATATATTAATATGTTAAATATTTGAGTAACAAGAAAGAAGGAAGGATGGAAGGAGGGAGGGGAGAGGGAGATAAGGAAAAAAGGAGGGGAGAGGAGGATGGAAAGAAGGGGAGGAGGGACAGGAGGAAGATAAGGGGGACAGGGAAAGTAGAAAAAAAGAAAGAATCCTCATTTTGCCCATTGGGATCATGCAGAATTAGTTTAATTCTCCTCCCAAATAAATGTTTATTTACTCAAAAATATCTTTCCTACTTTATTCCAAAAAGGATATAAGGAATCTTACAAGGAGAACTAAAAAACAATAAAAGAGCACAAATTGTAAATGGTGCAGAAGAAAAAAAAACTACAAGGAAAGGGATGGGAATGAGTTTGGTGGAGGGGATCTTCAAGCTGGCTATACTGAACCACCTATTGGCTGGAAGCTTTGCAGCCTCCAACATAAGAAAAGAAACATGTAAAATTAAAAAAAAAAAAAAAAAAGAAACATGATCCTACATCCAGTTCCCAACATCCATGAGGCAAAAAGCATTCAAGAAAAATTCAAGAAAAAAATTTGTTAAAGGAGAGGGAAGTACCGATCTTCTTAGTTGTTGCTGTTGTTTAGTTGCTAAGTGGTGGCCAAATCTTTTGCAACCCCATGGACTGTAGCCCGCCAGGCTCCTCTATCCATGGGATTTCCCAGGCAAGAATACTGGAGTGGGTTGCCATGTTCTTCTCCAGGGGATCTTCCCAACCCAGGGATCAAACCTGCATCTCCTGCAGCTCCTACATTGCAGGTGGATTCTTTACCACTGAGCCAGTAGGGAAGCCAATCTTAGCAGTAAAGACAATAGCATTTTCTTAACAGGACACCATGGAAGGAAAGCATCACATCCTCAGCCTTGCTCTTCAACTGACAGAACAAGAAACTTCTTAGGGATGGGTCCATGCGGATCCCTATAAATGCTGATGGCCTCAAACCAAGAAGCACCTAAGCAAAACTAACTTTGCACGCAGTCAGGACAGTGCAACCCAACTTCTGGGGTCTCTGTGGTCTAGTTTTTTTTAAATTCTTTTTAAAATTATTTTTTTCATTCTTATTCTATTTATTTTTTGGCCATGTTGCTCAGCGTGTGGGATCTTAGTTCCTCAACCAGGACTGAACCCATACCCTGTGCATTGGAAGTGCAGAGTCAACCACTGGACCACAAGGGAGGTCCCCTCCGTGATCTAGTTTGACTCAAGGATATATGACCGATTAACTAGAAGAGGGGGTAATCAGCATGTCCTTTGAGCAATGACCCCCAATATCATTCAAGTCCCCACAAATGCTTGGTTCTGACATTGGGTATGTAAAACAAATAGTGTTTAAATGATCATAAGCACAATCCTGAGGCTTCCCAGGTGGCGCTAGTGGTAAAGAATCTGCCTGCCAATGCAGGACACACAGGTTAGATCCCTGGGTGGGGAAAATCCCCAGGAAAAGGAAATGGCAACCCACTCCAGTATTCTTGCCTGGGAAATCCCATGGCGTGGACAGAGGAGCCTGGAGGGCTACAGTCCATGTGGCCACCAAGAGTCATAGATAACTGAGCGACTGAGTACACACACACACACACACACACACAATCCTATGTTACCCAGAACTTGTGCAACATGGACAGAAAAGATGGAATTGTAATGACAAATCTCAACTTGCTTGTCAGAGATAAAATCAAAACCAAAGAATCGCTTCCTGTCATGTGAGTGGGAGCATTTGATCAGAATCCCTCTCAGGCTGACAGAGTCAAGGTCACCCATTCCGCCTTTATTTCTGCCACAGAATTTTAGCCTGAGGATAAAGACAAAGATTAAAAAGCCTGAAGTCAGAAGTATGCCAAGATGAATGCCCTGAAATGCAAATTATTCACAAGCATATGATATACTATTTTCCAGAGAAGACACTGCATAGTTTCCTTACTTTTCTAGAAGAGAAGTCACACAGAAGCCCCTCTGCCCCCACCCCTGGAGAGTGCCAGAGCTGACCAATGCACCCACTTTTTTCCTGACATAGTTGCTTCACCACATTGATGGCTGGCCTTTCCCTGTGCATGGTTCGCCAACATATATCAAGGCAAGCTTTGTGAGCCAATGAAAGGAATTTTCATGATTTCCTGGTGAAAAGCAAAGCCGAAGCTTATAAAAGATCAGATGGGCTGTGATTAAATGGGAATCATGGTGCATGCGTGCATGCTAAGTCACTTCGGTCGTGTCTGACTCTGTGAGTCTGTGGACTGTAGCCCACCAGGTTCCTCTGTCCATGGGATTCTCTAGGCAAGAATACTGGAATGGGTGGCCATTCCCTTGTCCAGGGAATCTTACCCACCTAGGGATCGAACTTGCATCTCTTACATCTCCTGCATTGGCAGGTGGGTTCTTTACCACTAGCGCCACCTGGAAAGTCTAGGAATTATGGCTCAGTTCAGTTCAGTTGCTCAGTCGTGTCCGACTCTTTGCGACCCCATGAATCGCAGCACGCCAGGCCTCCCTGTCCATCACCAACTCCCAGAGTTTACTCAAACTCATGCCCATCGAGTTAAAAAGAAGTCTCATAACTCACTGTGTGAGAGAGAAACTAGCAAGAGAACATCATATCTCAGGGAAGACATCCTCAGGGAAAAAGAATGATAATAAAAACAACTACTAGGACTTCCCTGCTGATCAAGTGGCTAGACTCCAAGCTCCCAACCCAGGGGGCCCAGGTCCAATTGACAGTCAGGGAACTAGATCCCACATGCTGCAAAGCTAGATCCCACATGATTGCAAAGAGTTTGCAAGCCTCAACTAAAAAAAAAAAAAAAGAGAGAAAGGGAGAACCTACTAATCATTGATTGATTTTCTGTGGCAGACACTGAGCAAACCCTTCCTTGTGCATGACCTCAGTTAAAGCCAAAATTAACTCCAGGAAGTAAATGATGCAGCGGAGGATGAGAGAAGTTAAAAACCCTTTCAGCAGGTGGGTTAGGGGGTGTGGGAAGGCAGATGGACTGACAGTGCTGTGACTTTCCTCCGGGGACCACAACATCTCTTAGCAGAGACCTATTAATACAGAAGTCACCAACAGAGCACTTGTCAGGGGATCTCTTCAGAGAGTTGACAACATTCATTTCTCCAAATAAGCTGGATGTCAATTCTGGAGTGCTTTGAATACCATTTATTTTCTAGGCTATGGTACTCTCAATAAGGATGATATCATCTTCAAGGACACAAAAATTGGTTCTTGGGATCTGAGTGGATTGAACAGCATCTCCCCAAATCTATGTCCACCTAGAACCTCAGAATATGTCCTTATCAGAAATAGGGTATTTGAAGATATAATTAAGGTAAGACATGAGAGGAGGTCCTTTTGGATGAGGGCAGACTCTAATCCAATGAGAGTGTTCTTGCAGAAAACAGAAGAGGTCAGAGACAGAGAGAAGAAAACCATGTGAAGCCTGCCACAGAGATTGAAGTTATGCAGCTGCAAGCCAAGGGACCCATAAAAGAATAAACCTGTGTTGTCACCAAATTTATGGTATTGGGTGGGCCAAAAATTTCATTCAGATTTTTCTATACCATCTTACAGAAAAACCCAAATGAACTCTTTCGCCAACCCAATACTTTGTTATGGCAGCCCTAAGAAGTTAATATAGGTAAAAAAATTTTTTTGCTCCTTTTATTTATCACACACACACATAGATACAGGTATGCAGATAAAGATGGTACATGTATAAACATACTTTAATGTTTACATAAACAAAAATTATGCTTATGGTATTAAATTTTCATGGGAGGAGATGAGGAAAAATGTCTGAAAAAGCTCCTTATTGGGTTATAATGAATAAAAGGTTAAGAAACAGTGCTGTAGGCTGTGAAGATTTCAAGGGATGCTGGGCAAACAAGAAGAAAGTTTCAGTCAGAGGCTACCTTTTACTTCTATTAAAATTGTTCTTCAAGCTTATGGTTGCTGAGGACAAGGATGCGGGAAAGGGATAATTAGGGAGTTTGGGATGGACATGTACACACTGCTATATTTAAAACTGATAACCAACAAGGACCTACTGTATAGCACATGGAACTCTGCTCAATGTTATGTGGCAGCCCGGATGGGAGGGGACTTTGGAAGAGAATGGATACATATATAGGCATGGCTGAGTCCCTCTGCTGTTCACCTGAAATGATCATAACATTGTTTGTTAATCAAGTATACCCCAATACAAAATAAAATGTTTAAAAATAAATAAAAAATTTTAAAGTTGTTCTTGTTCTTGGCATGAAAACTAAATAGTCCCAATAGTTTCTTTCTTCCAGTCTGGCCCAGATGCAATTATTACAACTTCCAGAAAATTTTTTTTCTGCTATTTTTAATAGGAATTGTCCCCAAATGAGGCAGAACAATCACCAGTAATTTTCAGTCCTGTGTCTCCTATAACACAGACTCGCTGACACAGGGGTTGTAAGGCAGTGTTGATATTTCTGTACTCTCTCCAGAACTTCCATCTTTGTCTCACAACTTTGATGTCTGCAGGAAGATTAAAGATAGCTAGTAATTTCTCCATTAGATTTGCTTTTTTTCCTGATGTTTCTAGTATAGCTGAAAGGAAACTGCAAACAGTTGCTCATTATACTGACCTTCAATGAAAGCCATAGAATTAGACTGTAGTCCAGTGAAGACTATTCAGTGAACTGCCTGTTCCATCCTGATATGAGGCTGAGAGAGAGAGAGAATCTGGAGAGGGTTGGTGTAGCTCCAACTTTGCATGGAGTATGGATATAAACCAGTTGGCAGTCAACACAAAATGGAGGTCTCCAGGGACTTCCCCAAAGCTAAGTAATCCTGAATAGTTAATGTACTTGTGGTCTCTAAATTTTTCAGACTGAATTGCAGTGAACATGATGATGTTGACCTGGTAGATTTTTCGAGCAGGCATGATCTGCTTGCTTCTATTGCAGTGAGATCTTAATTATCATGACTCCTCTGCAATATTTCATTTTAAACAGAACTGCCTCTGGGAGTGTGTAGTTAGAGCTTGTTGTTCTTGTTGTTTAGTTGCAAAGTCATGTCTGACTCTTTTACGGCTGTACAAAGGGACTATAGCCCACCAGGCTCCTCTGTTCCTGGAATTTCCCAGGTGAGAATACTGGAACGTGTTGTCATTTCCTTCTCCAGGGCTTCTTCCCAGACCAGGGGTTGAACCCACATCTCCGGCACTGGCAAGCGGATTCCTTACCACTGAGCCACCAGGGAAGCCGTAGCTAGAGCTACAAGCTGTTAAATATGCCTTTCCCTCTCCTGGCTGCTGAGTATAGTAGGACAAGACCACCTGGGTAGGATGAGCTTAGACGTAAGAGGCGGGCTGTGCAGTCCTTCACTCCCCACCCTGGGACAGGCTTGAGGATTTGTCACAAAGATTGGGAAGTGGAGAGTTTTTTAAGAAAAAGACTTGGTGTGGCATTTCTCTTCCCTTCCCGCTGGTAAAGGGGAAGGAAGTGGGAAGTTGAAGCCACGGAAGTATGGGTTTCAAGTCTTAGAGTTTGATAGACTCTGGTGATTGGAAGACAGACTCCGGAGCTGACCTATACCTGAAATTGTCAAAATGTGAGAGTCTTGCTGGCCAAAGAGGCCCTTGGTGGTACAGTTAAGAGGGATGTGTTGCGGAATTAGAACTGCCATATGACCCAGGAATCCCACTTCTGGGCATACACACCGAGGAAACCAGATCTGAAAGAGACACGTGCACCCCAATGTTCATCGCAGCACTGTTTATAATAGCCAGGACATGGAAGCAACCTAGATGCCCATCAGCAGACGAATGGATAAGGAAGCTGTGGTACATATACACAATGGAATATTACTCAGCCATTAAAAACAATTCATTTGAATCAGTTCTAATGAGATGGATGAAACTGGAGCCCATTATACAGAGTGAAGTAAGCCAGAAAGATAAAGACCAATACAGCATACTAATGCATATATATGGAATTTAGAAAGATGGTAACGATAACCCTATATGCAAAACAGAAAAAGAGACACAGATGTACAGAACAGAATTTTGGACTCTGTGGGAGAAGGCAAGGGTGGGATGTTTCGAGAGAACAGCATTGAAACATGTATATTATCTAGGGTGAAACAGATCACCAGCCCAGGCTGGATGCATGAGACAAGTGCTTGGGCCTGGTGCACTGGGAAGACCCAGAGGGATCAGGTGGAGAGGGAGGTGGGAGGGGGGATCAGGATGGGGAACACATGTAAATCCATGGCTGATTCATGTCAATGTATGACAAAAACCCCTACAATATTGTAAAGTAATTAGCCTCCAACTAATAAAAATAAATGAAAAAAAAAAAAGAGGGATGTGTTGCAACTGACCAGCACTTGAAGAGAGTGGAGGGGCAAAGATGCATATATGCAGCCCAAGTGTTAAATAGGGATCCCTCAGAAGGGAGGAAGGCTCGAATCCACTGGAGGGACAAGGTGATCCCATCAGAAGGGGTGTGGAGGGAGCCACTGAGAGTCAGAGATTGTCCTGGAAAGTCCATATTAAGGAACCAACATAGGTGGTGGTGATCTAGTCGCTCAGTCGTGTCCGACTCTTGCGACCCCATGGACTATAGCCCGCCAGGCTCCTCTGTCCATGGGATTCTCCAGGCAAGAACACTGGAGTGGGTTGCCATTTCCTTCTCCAGGGGATCTTCCTGACCCAGGGATTGAACCCAGGTCTCCTGCATCGCAGGCAGATTCTTAACCGACTGAGCTAAACATAGGAGGGCCCCAGGAAAGATAACTCTGGCGAATCTAGGAGAAAGCCCTTTGGAGATGCAGACATAAAGAACACACTTGTGGACACAGTGGGGGAATGAGAGGGTGGGACAAATTGAAAGAGTAGAATTGAGAGAGTATGCATTACCATATGTAAAATAGATAGCCAGTGGGAATTTGCTCCATGAGCTGGGAACTCAAATCCTATGCTCTGTGACAGCTTAGAGGGGGTGGGATGGGGTGGGAGGTGGGAGGAAGGTTCAAGAGGGAGTGGGCATATGAGAAAGCCCTATTGAGAAAGAATTGGCCTTTATCCACTGGCCTCACCCAGAGAACACCAATGACCATTACAACTACCTTGTAATCTACATTTTAAGACAAGCCAAGCATCTTCTGCCTCTTCCTCTCCCTCTTTTTCCAGCCCTAACCCTGGAGAAGCCAAAGCCACAGAGTCAAGGAGAATGAGTAGAAGAGGGAGGAACAGTGAAGAATCCAACCATGTCTCCTTTCTCACTGCTACTATCTACCTGACAAGGGTCCACACTGTGGACAGGAGAGACTTTAAATTGGACAGAAGATTAAAATTTCCTATGCAACTGGACTGGACTTACTAATGCTTGGAAAATTAGATTATGTATTAACCTGAGAACTATTGGAAAAGCTATGGGAACTTCCCAGATAGTCATCAAGGGGCAGGGAAAGACAAGTTGACAGAGAAGTTCAGAGAAAAAGTAAAGTCCTGCTTAACTTCCCTGATAGCTCAGTTGGTAAAGAATCTGCCTGCAATGCAGGAGACCCGGTTCGATTCCAGGGTCAGGAAGATCTGCTGGAGAAGGGAGAGGCTACCCACTCCAGTATTCTTGGACTTCCCTTGTGGCTCAGCTGGCAAAGAATCCACCTGCAATGTGGGAGACCTGGGTTTGATCCCTGGGTTGGGAGGATCCCCTGGAGAAGGGAAAGGCTACCCACTCCAGTATTCTGGCCTAGAGAATTCCATGGAATGTATAGTCCATGGGGTCACAAAGAGTCAGACACAGCTGAGCGACTTTCACTTTCAAAGTCCTACTTGCTCAATAAGCTGGTCTCCTGATGTCTTTTGGGAGAGAACTGTATCTGAAAGGTTTATAGGGTTAACCTAGCCCATAAAATATATCATCAAATACTAAATGAATTAACTTCATTTTGTTATATAGACTATAATATTATCCAGCTGCCTTAATAGTTTTAAACAGTGGAATTTTAGAATTTAAATAAATAGAAATATTATTTATATTTGACTTCCTGGTGGCTCAGACTGTAAAGAATCTGCCTGCAGTGCAGGAGACTGGTTCGATCCCTGGGTCGGCCAAGATCCCCTGAAGAAGGGAATGGCTATCCACTCAAGTATTCTTTCCTGGAGAATCTCATGAACAGAGGAGTCTGGTGAACTACAGTCCATATGGTCTCAAAGAGTTGAACACGATAGAACTGAACTGAAGCAAGTACAGTGTGCAAATATATTCAATGTGCCCACAACTACTGATGCCTTATTTCCTAATCTCAGGAGTCACTAAGGCCTTGAGTGATTTACATCTATGTGCTGTCTCGTGGAGATATCCAAGGGGCCTACCATTTCCCTTTCAGTCCTGAAGTTATTTTCAGAACCATTTCCTCCTCCTCTGACCTGGGAGGCTCCTGTCCGCCTTTTGGGGCTCTGATCTGTTCTCTACCAGGAACATCCTGGTCTCAAGACCAGGTGAGTGCCAGAAACCCTACGAAGGCACAGGGCACAATGTTCATTTCATACTGAAATGTTCATTCTGCTGCACACTCTTTAGCTATTTCGTTTTCAACTGGCCAAAGAGCATTTTATCGTGATTCCATCCTCAAGTAGCTCTTTGTAATTCATCGTATTCCAACACATGCCTTGGAATACAAGTTCTCTATGTTGCAAATGGACTTATACTACTCGGGTCACCCAAGACTCTTAGGCTCTTGTCTTGGCCAAACTCAAAAGTAGCTCACCTCCACAACCTTGCTACCAGGTTTTATGAAAGCAGGTCTCAGACCAAATTCTGCCACATGTACAGATATCAACTAAACAAACTTTAATAGTGAGTAAGCACAAGCCAGGTTATATAAGCTCTTTTGGTTTTTAGATGCTCTGATTCTATCTTACGTGGAACATTAACCAGAGGCAGATGCCGCAATGTCCCAGAGGCAGGATTCTGTCACCCTAATTGTCCACAGACAGCAACCAGAATCATTCCACTCTGCAACTTGACATAGAACTACTTAAGGACCAAACCTTAGGGGCCATCCCCAAGAGAACAGGTTGTAAGACTGGCAAGGTTGGCAACTGTCTCTAAAGTAGTCTAGACAATTCACATATTGGGAGACCTTTTAATTTCCACTAAGAAGTGCCTGTTTCTAACATCTGTTACGTAGATTAACAAGACATACCTTTCATCCATGAAAACTCATTTCTGACATTCATTATGCTAATTAATGAAGGCCCTGGTGGTAATTGAGATATAGACAGCTTAAATGCTATAGCAGCTGCCTTTAGGGTCTGGCCTTTCTGATCAAGTAATAGCTGATCAACCCTGGGGTGTAAATTGTTGATTAGGGCAACCCCTCGAGAGCTGCTTAGAGTAACACATACACACGCACACACTTATACACACACACACATTCACACATATACACACTCATATCTATGCTGAAGTAATTTAAAGCAAGTTACAGACAGCATAACAATATACATATAGGAAAGAACATAGGCCCCAAAGTAACTCTTCTGGCATTGCTTTAATTGCCCTTCATGACATGAAGTAGAAAACTGATTTAAATAATATAGAAATAATGAAATGTATTGATTTTATTCTTACAAAATTCCACCTTTTCATTTTCTAATTTGGGAAGCATGCAGAGCATGAGGTAAGTCAAAATCAACCACAATCCCACATGGAACTTAAGTTAAAGGAAAATAATCATTTTTCTACATACACACATAGATACACACTTTATTTTACAAAACTGGATAATCCTGACTATTACACCATGAATATATTTGTCATTAAATATTTTTTCAAACACTCAAATTCAGATGGCTACATATTATTATGTCACAGCACAATTTGATAAACTAACCCCCTACAAGTTGTGATTATTTTAGGTTGTTGCTGATCTTTTAGTAACATAAAACACTTTGTACCTATCACTCAGCGGGACAGTTTGTACCCTTACATGGGGAAATTTAAGCCGAGCTTAATAAAAAGCGCTATTACAAAGTCAAGGGGAGGATTTCGGAAAAGCAACCAATGAAGGGTACACTACCTGGTACCTTGAAATGCCAGGCAGCTCGTACCTGATGGAGAATCAGCACATGCCAGGAAGTCGGGAGAACACAGGAAGAGGACTTCCAGAGGGAGCTGCAGCCCACGGTAGAGGATGGAGCCACGGTGAGCTGGCAGGGAGGGAGCTGCTGGAATGAACCATCCCCTCACTCCAAGTCCTCTGTCTGTGCTCCCAATGGTACAACCCAACCAGAAGCCAGAGGGCAAGGAAGCCCATGGATGTAGTCAGACTACTGACATGGGGCAGAGTAAAGGATGGAGAGTGAATCCAGAACCGCAAGTGTGCCATGACCATGAGAAATATTGATCATTTTCACACGAAAGTCCACAAAAGATGCATATGTGGAACAAAAGCTAAGTATAGGATAAATAGTGTCAGCATTAAGAAACAGTATTGGTAAGCACAGTTAAGCAAGAGGAAGTGAGTTCTCTCCAGGACAGGCTTCAAGGACCTAGCTGCCTGATTTTCTGATGAATCAAGCTACCATTGAATCATAATGTAGGACTGAGCAGGTTGAATCCCCGCGGGTCGAGCAGGGAGGAGGTATTTGTTTGGCAGGGATTCTCGTTTGTCTGGGTGGGTTGATGAGATGAAAGTCTGCTACAAGAATCTTCTCATAATAATAGTTCCCATAGTACTAACCCTTACTACCTGTTTAGAGCCTTAAACACTTTATCTCATTTAACACTCTTAGTAAGACCAGAATTGCTTTATGAAGAAATAGTGGAAATGTGGTGAATGAAGAATGAACCATCCCAGGGAAAGTCTGTCAAGAATTAAAGGAAGAAGGAAACCATCTAAGACTACTGCCTGGGTTATATTATCATTTAAAATAATAACAAGCATTAGTCACTTTTAGAGATTGCTGGGATATCAATTCACTATTCTAAAAATTGACAAAAGGCAAGAATTGAGAATTTATCTTGATTTTCTTCTGTGAACTATATTTCATCAACCAAATGGTTGAAGAGTAAGTGGTTCTTTTTTTTTTTAATAAGTTGTTCTTGATAGAAGAATTCCAGATAACATGTGTAGAAGTAATAATAAAATTTAAAAGACCACTTTGCAACCCGTAATTAAAGAGTGTATCTACACAACAATCACTGATGGATGTTAAGTAGTTGAGTTGATGGGAAATTTTTTAAATTTTATTTTACTTTTAATTGGAGGATGATTACAATATTGTGATGGTTTCTGTCATACCTCAACATGAATCAGCCATAGGTATACATATGTCCCCTCCCTCTGAAACCTCCCTGCCACGTCCCTCCCCATGCCACCCCTCTAGGTTGTCACAGAGCACCGTCTTTGGGTTCCCTGTGTCATTCAACAAATTGATGGGAAATTTTTTAATGAATGGATCAGACGGACACCTCTTTTAAGCCTGTTGATCATCTTAGCATCACACAAAAACTGGGGGAAATGG
Source organism: Cervus canadensis (assembly GCF_019320065.1). NCBI lineage: Eukaryota > Metazoa > Chordata > Mammalia > Artiodactyla > Cervidae > Cervus > Cervus canadensis. Next base: position 31,384,097 of record NC_057415.1, on the reverse strand, counting down.
AGCATTGTATGCATCAATGTGAAGCATAGGCAAAACTGAACCTGAATCTAATCGAGTGTCTAGACCTAGCTATAGGTCTAGAGAAATTACAGAATCTAGAAGGATAGAAAAACAAGCTCAACTACACAAGAAGCAACTAGCCAAGTCCAGAATGGAGGAAAGTCTGCAGAAGAAATGACCATCTGTCTTCCACAAATGAATGGTTTGACAAAGTGGGAAGAGGGGATTCAAAAATATTTAAGAAAGCGACTGCTACTAATTTTTTCAGCTTACACACTTCTGTATCTGTTACCTTCCCTATGAAAATTCTCTTTCCCAAGGTGACCTAGCCCACCTTGAAGCAGGACTCCACACGTCATCTCAGCCTGCAACAACAACTACCTTCCACAACTCAGAGTGAGCAATGTAAACTTTACCCAAGATTTTATTGATGTGTTGGAGAGAGGCTTTCACAACCCACTGATCCCCATCCTACACATGCTGCCTCCCCAAAATCTTTCCACTTGGCTGCCCTCTGTTCAGTCTCGAATCCCAGAATGTCCAGGGTTATTGTTCCAAGAAAGACTGTGCTTTCAGCAAACAAAAGAATGTTCAAGCACAACTACTCAACAGGAAAGTTATAAATTATGAGTAATTTTTCCTATCACACAAGCTAATGCCACCCATTCCTTAGATGGCTACACAAACAATGTATTTTCCATTTTTCTCACTTTCCTAGACAAACACTTGAATTTCTTCCAGTTTAGGTGTATCTGTCTTCATGTGTGGAACCGGAACCAAATGTAAAATCATGGTCTGAGCTGAAAAAACATTAAAAGGGGTCCTAATCTCTGTGTTTCTAATATTACTGCTGTAGGACTTCTCTGGTGGTTCAGTGGTTAAGAATTTGCCAACCAATGCAGGAGATGTGGGTTCGATCCCTGGTCGGGGAAGATACCACATGCCTTGGAGCAACTAAGCCCTCACGCCACGACTACTGAGCCCACTTGCCCTAGAGCCCCTGCTCTGCAACAAAAAAGAAGCCACAGTGAGAAGCCTGCACACTGCAACTAGAGAAAAGCCTCTGCAGCAACAAAGACCCAGCATGGCCACAAATCAATTAATTAATAAGTTTACTGATGTAGCCTAGGATCCCAAAATTCTCTATAGGCATCACTTTTCACCAGCTGTTTTCGTTGAGATTCCTGGCAACAGGAATTCTTCTGATGCATACGTCTGCTAAACCACATCTTTCCCTGATTTTACACTTGTGGCTCTGCTTTCAGACTCAAGGGTTGAAATCTACAAGTTTTCCCTATTAAATATAATTTTCACAGACTAGTATATCAAGTTACCTTCTCTCCATCAATCAACATTCTGAATGAGTGCTACTGATCACTTTATTTTCTAAGTGTTCCCAAGTAGGCTAGTTGACTGTCCTTCAGTTTTTCCAAGGATCACATCACACTCCTATTCTATAATTTCCTATAACCTACCATTTTTCTCTCCTAAAATCACAGACTCTGTGTAAGGACTACAGGCAATCCATTACTGAAGTGTGTCACTTATAAGGAGGGATGACATACATGGTAAATACTGTAGATTTGAGCATTGAATATTATAAAAATTGTTCCAGGAGAAGGCTGTAAAATGTCCTATTCTTTAGAAATGATATTATGATAATTTTCCAATAGATGGAAGCAAAATATCTTGAGGAAGAGGTGTCTTTAGCTAAATCACACAAAAGCTCCCTATAGGCCAGTGGTGGCTCTGCTGAAAACTGTGTTAACATGTGCTATAGACTGAATTTTCATGTTCCCCCCCAAAATTCTATGTTGAAACCTAACCTCCAATGTGAGCATATTTGGAGTCAAGGCCTTTGGGAGGTGATCAGGTCCTGAGAGTAGACCCTCACGAATGGGATTCTTACCCTTAAAAAGAGACCCCCACAGTTCTTTGTCCCCTTCTGCCGTGTGAGTACACAATAGAGATAGCCATCTATGAGCTAGGAATAAGGTATTCACTAGACCCTGAATCTGCTGGCACCTTGAACTTGGATTCCCAGCCTCTAGAATGTGACAAATAATTTTTTTGCTGTTTATTAACTAACCAGTCTTTGGTATTTTGTTATGGAATCCCCAGTGGACTAAGACAATCTACCTGACAATACTAATTTTCTACAATTTCTCATAAATTATTGACAACAGCTTCATATAGTCCTAACTCTTTAAATCTCTGGAATATAGTTCATTTGGGCCTGGTTCTCCCTATTTCCTTAGCAATACATGGTTGCAATTCCCTTTCACACACTCTTTGTTCTACCTTGCCGGTTTGAAAACAGTGTCCTTGAGAGAGAGGATGGAAGGATAGATTGGAATCATTCTGCCTCCTTTGTCAATATCCTCTGAGCCAAGCTTGTGACCCTATCATTCTCCTCATTTACCCCCTCCTCCCCAGCTTCCTGTCCCCACTCTCCTCCAAGTGTGGTCCAATATGGTCTGCCCATTGTCCAGGGCTTCCTCTCTGACCCCATGTCACTGATCACTGCCATTGATGTAGCTTCAGTTCTCACACCTGCCTCGATGCTACTTATTCTCGTCAACTTAATGTGATTCTCAAGGTCTTCTCCCTTTTTTGAATCAAACCCTCTCTTACAGGGTCCACTTTCCTTTCCCTGTAATACCGAAGTATAAATCCTTTCTGAGTCAGTTTCCTGTTCTGAAAGACCCACTGTTCAGTTTATGAGGACTGCACCCCAGTTGGCCTGTGACTTGTCCCTGGAAGCCCCTTCGTCGTGAGGCTATAAAAGCTTCCCCTGAGACAAAGCCGTTGCTATACCTGTACACAGCATGCTCTGACAAACCCATGATTCCTCTCTTTTCACTCGAAAATTCTCATTGATTTTTCTCCGTAGAGACAATAAAGCCTTTCTACCATAAGGTCAACAATGCCTTTCCTTTTATTTTTCAAAGTCACCTTCAACTTGTCACTTCCTTGAATAAATGTTTTCCTTCAAGCATTCTCTTTCTAGTTTTGCTTTTCACATTTCCCGAGTGTCCGTCTCTGTCAGGAAAGCCATTGTTTATTGTTAACTTCATTTGGAGCTGCTGGTCACTGTCACAGCACCTCCTCGGGTCAGCAGAGCTGTCAAATTATTGAGGATGGAAGACCCCAATTGTAAGATTTTTGTCCTAGCAAACTGACACCCATTCACTCATTCATGTGTGTATTTGCTGTATAGTTATGGATTGAGGATCTACTATATGGCCAGCACTGAGATGGATAAACTCACAATCTCCATCATTAGAAACCTGAAATCATATTTCAAATGTAACTGGAGCCCTGCAAGACTGCATTTTGTGCATGCAGTTGTAATAAAACAGACCATAGTTCGATAATCAAAAGTAATTTGAAACAATTCACATTGCTATCCGGGGCGGGTAAAAGACCACAGTCCTAGTCTCTAGCCAAACATCCTTTTTTTTTAAATTAGTGTATAATTACTTTACAATGTTGTGTTAGTTTCTGCTAGACAACAACATAAATCAGCTGTGTGTGCTGGGTGCTTAGTCGCTCAGTCTCTCCGACTCTTTGAGACCCCCATGGACTGCAGCCCACCAGGCTCCTCTGTCCATGGGAATTTTCTCTGAATCAGCTATAAGTATACATATATCCCCTCCCTCTTGAGCTTCCCTTCCTCCTCCCCATTTCCCACCCATGTGGGTCATCACAGAGTACCCAGTTGAGCTCCCTGTGTTATATAGCAGCTTCGCATGAGCCATCCATTCTACACCCAGCAGTATATACACATCATTGCCACTCTCTCAGTTCATCCCCCCGACCCCCGCCCCAGCCAAACATCTTAACATTTCCTTTGCACATCTCTCTCCTGGGTACTTTGATCACTGTAACAAACTCACCTGTCCTGGAATGGCCTCCCCACCTCAGCTACACGCATGTATAAATCCAGGATAAAATATACAACCCCCTCCCCATAAGGAGCTTTATTACATACTTAGAGGAGTTGGAAAGCAAGAAAGAAAAGCTAAAGGCATGATGAAGGAGAGATATGCACAGCTCAACTCAGAGGCAAAAACTAAAGCCAAGCAGTTCATAGAAGGATGAGCGCTGAACTTGGCTTTGAGTGGTCGGAAGGTTTAGGGACAAAGCAAAGTCTCATGTTCTCCCAAAAAGAGAATACAGACTGGAGCCCCACATGACATGTGGGAGCTGTGAAAATCTACCTAGGGCATCCGATGGAGGCTGGAAATGCCACACACTAACTTGGCAAAAGGGAAGGAGATGTCTGCACTGTGATACTGGTCTGTTTTGAATCCCATTCATCTTCTTCTGCCCCTTTATCTGGACCCACACACAAACCTAAAGCATCAAAGGGCACCTCCGAGGGCTCCAGTCACATTCAGCTTCCTTTTCTGGGAAACCCCCACCCTCCACCCACCAGGGCCAGACTCCAGGCCATGAATATTGCCGGTAGTGTTTAAAAGAAAAAATAAAAGAGCAGGTAGTTTCTGTCTCCTAATGGGACCTTGACCACTACGCATTAGCAACGATATTACAAACAATGGTTCACTTAATGATTTTTCAATCTTAAGAGGATACCAAACAATTCACTTTCAATAGACACTTGACTTGGGAAGTTTGGATTTTAAATTCTCCCGGGCTAGTGTTATTTGGTATATCCTCTCTCGACGCTAGGTAGCAGCAGTGAGTGTCAGTTCCCCATCGACCACACGGTCACAAGGGTAAATACTTACCCTTGGGTGATACCCAAGGGTGATACACTTACAACTGTTCACTATTCATACAACCATTCTGTTTTTCACTTTCAGGGCACTCTCAAGAAATTATGTGAGATATTCAGCACTGTATTATAAAATAGGCTTCGTGTTAGGTGATTTTGCCCAACTGTGGGCTACTGCAAGTGTTCTGAGCATGTTTAAGTTTGGCCAGGCTCAGCTATGATGTTCTGTAGGTTAGGGGTATTAAATGCATTTTTGACTTATGACATTTTCAACTTACGATGGGTTTGTTGGGATGTAACCCCATGGTAAGTCAAGGAAGATCCGCATGAGCCTTGAGCACTCCCTTTGAGTGAGCTCCTGTGGATGGTTTGAGGACATGGCAAGGTGAATGAAAACCACGTCTTACATTCCAGGCAGGCTGGCTTTCTTCACAGACTGAAATCTACAGGTCTGGATGACCTCCACATTCTTGGGTAACCTTCACTTGTAACTGAAACATAAGGATTTGCTAAGTCAAGGATCAGGAATGATTTTTAACACAGGAGAAATCTCATTCAGAGTAGCTCTCCAACTCCCCCCAAAACACATGAGTTCCTGTCATGTGGCTTCTTGAATTGTGATTTTAGCTTTCCAGTCTAACCAACTGCTTCTGCTTGATTCACTTAGATAGGCTTGTCTATTCTGGAAGCTTCTTCTACTTAACAGGAGAAATGCCACGGAAGTTTCTTCTCTGAGAATACAATTGCCTAGACAAATTTGGCCTTGCGAGTTTCTGGATAAACATTTACAAGCAGACACAAAGCAACTGGCACCATTGAGTCTGCAGTGTCATAAGGGCTCAAGGAATTGTGGTTGGTGTCAGGGAAAGCAAGCACCTTGATTATTATCTATTTTGTAAAGAGCAGCTGCATGATGGAGACAGGTCCATAACAGAGCCGGGGCTGTCTGTCGTTTCAGCTCATCTCATCCCTGCAGTCACAGGGATAAGTCACAGCCAACTCCTCCAGGTGTCCCCGGGTGTGTCTTGTGTGAGTTCTTTCACTGAGCCTTTAATCACTTCTAACCTCCTGCCCATGGACTTCTCTCCTGCCTTCAGAGGAGTCTCCTGGAGCCTTGCAACTTTATAAAGTGGTTCCTCACTCCTGCTACAGCGGTGAACGCCTGTAGTGATGTCCACAGGCTCCTCTGTCCATGGAATTTTCCAGGCAAGAACACTGGAGTGGGTTGCCATGTCCACCTCCAGGGGATCTTCCCAACCCAGGAACTGAACCCCTGTCTCCTACGTCTCCTGCATTGCAGGTGGATTCGTTACCCACTGAGTCACCTAAGAAGCCCTTATTTCAGTATATGCTGCAGGAAAAGCCAAGATTTCATCAGAGTCCCAACCACCCCTGCCTGCCAGGAGAGCGTGCAGGAGGGCAGGAAAGGCGCCCTGCTTGGAAACCTTTGTAATTACCATGGGAACCTACTGGATACCAAGAGGCTGGGAAGATGGCTTAATTAAGTATGACCGATGACAGTTCTGGTTGGGAAATTGAGGACCCAGTAACCAGGTGCCATTCAGGCAACAGTCTGCTCCTTTTGTTCAGACACAGGGAGGGTATCTGCTTTTGACTAAAACAAACAGGAGAGCTGTAATTACACAATGTCAAACTGCAGCTGGGCATACTATTTTGGATTTTATGTTTTCCCGGAGAAGTTTTACAACCAAAAAGATGGCATGCCTCCCCTCTTGAATGGTGGCTGTATTTAGGGTACTTGAAGCCCTGTAACACTCCGCAGTCCTAATGCCACTTCTCGTGGTAAAGAGAGGGTCAGCCAGCCAAAAGCCAATGGTTGACACTGCCTGCAGCTGTAGAAGACTGGCATGTTCATTTCCTAGGGCTGCCATGACAAATATCGCAAGCTGAGTGGCTTACACAACAGAAATGTATTGTCTCAGAGTTCTGGAGGCTAGAAGTCCAAGATCTAGGTGATGGCTGGGTTGGTGCCTCTGAGGGCTATGAGAGATAACCTTTTCCATTCCTCTCACCCAGGTCCTGGTGGTTTGCTGGAATGTCTGACCTTCCTTGGCTAATGGATGCATCAACCTAATCTCTGCCTTCTTCACAAGCTGTGTTCCCCACCCCACCCCCACTCCGTGTGTGCCCATCTCTGGGTTTAAATTTTCCCTTTCTATAAGGACACAGTCGTTATCAGATTACAGCTTGCCCTAGTGACCTCATGGACTTCCCTATAGCTCAGATGGCAAAGAATCTGCCTGCAATGCAGGAGATCTGGGTTTGATCCCTGGGTCAGGAAGATCCCCTGGAGAAGGAAATGGCAATCCACTCCAGTATTCTTGCCTGGAGAATACCATGGACACAGGAGCCTGGCAGGCTACAGCCCATGGGGTCACAAAAAGTCAGATATGACTAAGTGATTAACACACACTAGTGACGTCATCTCAAACTGACCATCTGCAAAGACATTATTTCCAAATAAGGTCACATTCATGGGGACTGGGTATTAGGACAATATCTTTGGAGGGAGGAGATGTTATGTCAACCCATAACATCTTGGTTCCAATGAAATCTTACATGGATGCTCCCTGTGGGAATAAAAGACAAAAGTAGACTAAAGTCAAGCTTCTCTGATTGACATGAGGGTCCAGAGTCTCCACCAGTCCTCTCAACCCCCTTCCTGTGGGCCCTGAAAGGTCTTCACAGGATTTGTGCATGCATTGAAACAGTATGGGCGCCTTGCAATTCCCACAATAAAGATGAACTATTTTCATATACAAAATAAGATCCCCACAGACTGCAGCTTAACTTTCTCTGGTCTTAGGGCAACTCGACTGAGAGAAAAGGAATCTGGATTTATTTTTCCTTTTTTTTTTTTAATGAGCATGTGTCAAAGATTTATTTAACTCATTAATAAGAGAACCAGTAAAGTGTTACAACCAGATCAAAGGAGCATTCAAAGAGTATACCTATCAAGGCAAGCTGGAATGCTGAAAGGAGTTTATAAATAAATGCAAAAACTAGTCAGTATCCACTGTGCAATAGCCAACAGCATCCCACTGGACAAAATTCATTTGCATTTCTATGGGCAAGAATCATTTGCATTACTATCAGTTTTCCACCAATGACAGAATCACAAAACAACTCAAAGGCAATGAAAGGGGCAGATAAACAAAAACGGTACACTAGAAAAGGCACCCAGTAGTCTTTTGGGCCCTTTTCAAAATCTTTCACAATTTTTCCTGGTAGAATATATGCCTCCCAGGTGTTAGGACCACCTGCTCACATGTCACCTGTCATCTAAGACATTTACATCCCAGGGGTGGGGGAGGGGGACAAGGGTCTGCTGGTTGGGGAGGAGCTGTACCCCTTCAGTCCTCAGAACTATTATAGTGGTCCCTTCTCTCCACCTCACTCACTGCCGCCCCCTGCCACTCCCACCCCAGGCCCCCGACAGCAGGGAAACAGGAATTCAGTGTTTACAAGACTTCCTTAGCTCTTCCTGGGAGTCCAGGTTTTCTGGAATCCAGCACCAAGCTTTCTCCTCCCATCCTTTCCGCCTGTTGCCTGGTCTCTCCCCTCCTCTGCCCCTGACCCCACCAACTTTTCTGTCCACACACTTCAGGGGTCAACTCAGCCCTGGCCACTCACCCAACTCGGGCCACTTCCTGCACTGGAAGTCCCCCAGTCTCAAGATCAACCTGGTCTGTCCTCTGTAGTGACTTCCAGCCACTTTGAGCCTCCAAGCTAAAAGTCTGAAACCAGAGACCTACATTTTTCTAATTCACTTAGTGGCGATGTGACCTCAATGACATCTTTTTCCTAAACTTCAGTTTCCATTATCTTAAACCTCAGTGCTATTGTGCCTATAAACAAGTATAGCAATTGCTATGGTCCTCCATCCAATTCCCCTCTGGGACCCAGGACTGGGACACTCATTCCCCCAGCTCATGACACAGTCGCTCCCTGGAAACTGCCCTCTGTTGAAGGGACCTGCTTCATCTGGGCTTACAGCCCCTCCTTGGGAGCAGCCAACATATGATGACTGGTCCAGGTCGGAGTACACACTTTCAGCCCTCTTGCCTCCATTTGGAACATCTCTGAAGGGCCACCTCAGTCTCACCACTCCCCTAGAGATCAACTTGGGCCTCTGCCACAACAAAATCACAGTTCAAGTCCACCTGCCCAGTCCTGCCTCTGTCACGCCCATAGCCATGGCCTCCCAAGGGCACCAACCAATAAATTTCTTGTAATAAAACCTTAGGGTCATAGAGTCTGTTCCCTTGGGAACACAACCCTACAGCAATGAAGTGATGCTGAGCATCTAGTAGGAGCCCAAATACACCACCAGCAAGTTATATACTGTTGTTGTTCAGTCGCCCAATCTTGTCCAACTCCTTACGACCCCACGGGCTGCAGCATGCCAGGCCTCCCTGTCCTTCACCATCACCTCGATTTGGCCCAAGTTCACATTCATTGCATCGGTGAAGTTATATGAATGACCTCAAATTTTAAAAGTTATAGGATCTTTATCAAGTCACTTTCTAACTGGTCTCAGTTAGAAAACCAAGAAATCCATAAATGGGAATATCAGCCCAAATAGTTGCTCTGTTTGAGCACCCACGTTCTAACAGTTAGTTCCTAAATTCACAGTAGTAGTGCAATGGATGAGTGCCTTGGAGACAGACAGAAGCCCGCCACTGCCTGGCCTTCTCCAATAAGCACTTCCATACTGATGCAGTTATGAGGGAAAGGGTCAGCCAGCTTCGGTAAGTCAGCTAAGAGGAGGGTAGGACTTCCCTGGTGGTCCAGTGGTAAAGGATCCACCTGCCACTGCAGGGGACACAGGTGGCATTCCCTGGCCTCGAAGATTCCACATGCCTCGGGGCGAATAAGACCGTGATCCACCTCACTGAGCTGCAGAGTCCGTGCTCTGCAAAAAGAGACGCCACCGCGCTGAGAAGCCTGCTCACCACAACTAGAGAGGAGCCCCCACTCGCCACAACTAGAGAAGGCCCTTGAGCAGCAAGGAAGACCCCATGCAGCTAAAACTATAAATTAATTAATTAATTAAATTTTTAAAAGACACGGAGTGGTGGGCAAGAGTGGCTTGTCTTCTGCCTGCTCCAGTGGACATTCCAAGTGATGGGGGAGAGGGGAGGGAGACCGCCCTGCACAAGGTAAACTGGCTTGAGATTGCTTTTCCTCCACCTCCTGCCAGCCTCCTGAAACTGATACCCCTGGGAAAGCTGACCTCAAACAGAGTTGCATTCTCCCGAAGGCTGGAGTCATCGTCGTCACGGCCAGGCCCTCTGCAGCCCAGATAAGGGCTGGGATCTTGTCAGTCAGCCACCCCGCAGCAGCCACGCTGGGGGCAGAGGCTCAGTCCCTTTGGGGGTCACTGATCCTTGCTCAGCAGCACTTAGGAGCAGAAGCACATGGTGGAGCCCTCAGTACCTCGACGAACCCTTATACACTGTTGGTGGGCATGTAAATTGGTGCAGTCACTATGCAAAACAGTAAAAAGGTGTCTCAAAAAATTAAAACAACTACTATATTATCCAGCTACTTCACTTCTAGATATTTATCTAAAGAATACGAAAACAGTAATTCAGAAAGATGCATAAGCCCTTATGCTCATTGCAGCTTTATTTACAATAGTCAAAGTATGAAAATAACCTAAGTGCCCATCGATGTACAAAGAAGTGTGCCACACACACACACACACACACAGTGGAAACTACTCAGTCATGAAATAAAGATGAAATCTTGCCATTTGCAACAACATGGATGGACGTTATGGGTATTACACTTAGTGAAATAAGTCAGCCGCCAGAAGACAAATACCATACGATTTCACTCATATGTGGAATATAAAAAAGTTTTTAAATAAGTTAACAAACAAAAACAAACACAGATACAGAACAAAGAGTAGTGGTTGCCAGAGGAAGTAAAGTGGGGCTGGGGGAATAGGTCAGTGGGGTCAACTGTATGGTGATGGGTAGAAATTACACTCTTGGTGGTGATTACCCTCCTGGGTATACAGAAGTCAAAATTTAATATGCACGTGGAAAGAACGTACACATTCTATTTGTTGGCTGTAAGGGATATGTATCTATTTTTTCAGGCTTACAAGGTAATTCTTTTGTATTTTCGCTGATTTTAAATCTGCTCTGTCAGTTGATGTCCCAAGAAAGCTACATTAAATTTTCTGATCCTTGCCGGAGTGAAGGATGAGAGAGAGGGATAGTCAGGGAGCTTGTGATGGATATGGGCTTACTGCTATATTTAAAATGAAAAGCCAACAAGGACCTACTGTGTAGCAGAGCGAAATCTGCTCAGTGCTAGGTGGCAGCCTGGATGGCAGGGAGAGTAGATACATGTATATTATATGTGTGTATAATGCTGTATGTATATGTATGACCTTTCAGTGTTCACCTGAAACTATTACAACATTGTTGATTGGCTATACCCCAATACAAAAGAAAAAGCCTAAAATAATTGCTTTCCAACCTTTATTTAAAAATTGTATTCCCAGCACTTAGTATGGATACTGGATGCAACACAGTTTATCACTAAATGACGAAGATGCCACATGACTTTGATACCTAGGATTTACTTTGTTAGAAACAAGTCCCTTAGAGCCCAGCTGACTTACCTTTAGCTGTGACCCAGCATGCCCTTGGCCACTCCAGTGCCTGCCCTCTAAAGGAGGGGGGTTACAGAGCGGCCAGAGATCTTGGAAAAAGTTCACACAAGAGAGAGGTGCTGGTGCTTTAACTGCGTTAACTTTGGCAACTCTGTCATTTGTGAAAGTATTTCCTCTTGCCTTAGCTATTTGGTTTTAACTTCATGCCAGGACCACCAGGGAAGCCAGGCAGGTTTTATTATCCCAGAACTACAGTTGAGAGCCTGAAGGACTAGCTCATAATACGGGGTCACAGAGTTAATGACAGAAAACGATAGCTAATGACGAAGACACCCAGGTCAACGTTCTTTTCACCGCAGTAGGCAGAAACCCACTTTGATCACTTAAAAAAAATTAAAGGACATCTCATTTTGAAACATTTGAGAATTGGATTATCTCCCCTTCAATTAACTCATGATCACAAGAGTATGGTAAATCAACAAGGACTGACAAGTATATGGAAAAACCTGTTGGTGAAAAGTATATGAAAAAAACTGAATGTAAAGTGGTGCAGCTACTGTGGAAAACAGCCTGAAAGTCCCTCAAAAAGCAAAACATAGATTTAACATATAATCCATCAGTTCCACTCCCTGTTATTTACCCAGGAAGAATGAAAACTTACGTTTGCCCAAAAACGTACACCTAAATGTTCGCAGCTGCATTATTCAAAATTGATAAAAAGTAGAAACAACCCAAATGTCTATTCACTGGTAAATGAATAAATGAAATGTGGTGTATCCATACTGTGGAATATTGTTCAGACATAAAAAGGAAGGAAGGACTGATATATGTTACAGCATGGATGAACTTTAAAAACATTATACTCTGAAAAAGTAAGCCAGCCACAAAGGCCACATGTCGCATGATTCCATTTATATGAAATGTGCGAAATAAACAAATTCATATGGACAGAAGGAAAATTAGTGGTTTTCAGGGGCTGTGGGAGGGGAAAATGAAGAAAGGTTGTTAAAGGGTATGCATTTCTCTTTGGGGATGACAAAAATATTCTGCAATTAATACTGACAATAGCTTACCATCTTGCATTTATTATACTATAAACCAGTGACCTGTGTTCTTTAGAAGGATGAATTTTATGGTGTATGAGTCATATTTTAATTTATAAGAAGAGTAAGGCAAATTGTGAATCATAAATCACTGTTTTAAACCCCAAAAGAAAAATCTCTCCCCCCAAAAAAAGAGAAAAGAAGGAAAAATTCCTAAGATGCAATATAGCACACAAGGGTGAATTTTGGGAAAGAGCACGTTCAAATGCTACCCTTCCAATTATGACTTCCTGAACTTGGGCATTTTATTTAATTTTTCTAAGCATCAATTTTCTTACCTGTAAAAATGGGGGCAGTCCTACCTATTTTATGGGATGGTTGTGAGAATTAAATGAAATCATTTCTGTAAGACAGCTAGTACAATACTACACATTTAATAGGTATCAATAAATGACAGATACTATCATTATTACTTTTATTATTACTATTATTATTATTTTCACATCTTTCAGATCTTTCCTAAGAAATTTGTAATGCTATTCTTATTTGACACTTCTGATAACAGATACGCAGTGTTTCCAGTTTCCATGGGCATAATCTTGGCTAATTCTTCAAAAGACACGGCTTAAAGGAAAGCCCATTTTTAGTATACTGAGATATCCATTGTGCCTGTTCCATGAAATAAATAGTAATTAGCAAAACAGCTGTTGAGAAGCATGTCACTGAATTCATTCACTACAGTGTTACAACAGAAATAGCTGTAGAAATGTTTGCCCATTGCGCCCCCTTGTGAGAATTCAGAAGAACTACCTTTACTCTAGAGACGAAGTCCTTTGGAGGTTGCTGCTGCTGCAGCCATTCAAAAAGAGTTGAAGAAGAAAATGGCAATCAACTCCAATATTCCTGCTTGGAGAATCCCATGGACAGAGGAGCGTGGCAGGCTTCAGTCCATGGGGTCGCAAACAGTCGGACACAACTGAGAGACTTTCATTTCACTCACTATTCAAAGAGTGGTCCTCAGATTAGCAGCTGGGACATCATGAAAAAGCTTGTTAGAAATGTAGATCTCAGATTCCACTTCCAGATAAGAATCTGCATTTTAACACTCTCCCAAAGAATAGCAAGGAGAAATAAAGAAGACTTCCTCAGCAATCAATGCAAAGAAATAGAGGAAAACAATAGAATGGGAAAGACTAGAGATCTTTTCAAGAAAATTAGAGATACCAAGGGAACATTTCATGCAAAGATGGGCACAATAAAGGACGGAAATGGTAGGGACCTAACAGAAGAAGAAGATATTAAGAAGAGGTGGCAAGAATACACAGAAGAACTGTACAAAAAAGATCTTCATGACCCAGATAATCACGATGGTGTGATCACTCACCTAGAGCCAGACATCCTGGAATGTGAAGTCAAGTGGGCCTTAGGAAGCATCACTACGAACAAAGTCAGTGGAGGTGATGGAATTCCAGTTGAGCTATTTCAAATCCCGAAAGATGATGCTGTGAAAGTGCTGCATTCAATATGTCAGCAAATTTAGAAAACTCAGCAGTGGCCACAGGACTGGAAAAGGTCAGTTTTCACTCCAATTCCAAAGAAAGACAATGCCAAAGAAAGCTCAAACTACCACACAATTGCACTCATCTCACACACTAGTAAAGTAATGCTCAAAATTCTCCAAGCCAGGCTTTAGCAATATGTGAACTGTGAACTTCCAGATGTTCAAGCTGATTTTAGAAAAGGCAGAGGAACCAGAGATCAAATTGCCAACATCCACTGGATCATTGAAAAAGCAAGAGAGTTCCAGAAAAACATCTATTTCTGCTTTATTGACTATGCCAAAGCCTTTGATGTGTCTGATCACAATAAACTGTGGAAAATTCTGAAAGAGATGGGAATACCAGACCACCTGACCTGCCTCTTGAGAAACCTGTATGCAGGTCAGGAAGCAACAGTTAGAACTGGACATGAAACTGGAACAACAGACTGGTTCCAAATAGGAAAAGGAGTACATCAAGGCTGTATATTGTCACCCTGCTTATTTAACTTACATGCAGAGTACATCATGAGAAATGCTGGGCTGGAGGAAGCACAAGCTGGAATCAAGATTGCCGGGAGAAATATCAATAACCTCAGATATGCAGATGACACCACCCTTATGGCAGAAAGTGAAGAAGAACTAAAGAGCCTCTTGATGAAAGTGAAAGAGGAGAGTGAAAAAGTTGGCTTAAAGCTCAACATTCAGAAAACTAAGATCATGGCATCCGGTCCCATCACTTCATGGAAATAGATGGGGAAACAGTGGAAACAGTGGCTGACTTTATTTTTCTGGGCTCCAAAATCACTGTAGATGGTGATTGCAGCCATGAAATTAAAAGACACTTACTCCTTGGAAGGAAAGTTATGACCAACCTAGACAGCATATTAAAAAGCAGAGACATTACTTTGCTAACAAAGGTTCGTCTAGTCAAGGCTATGGTTTTTTCAGTGGTCATGTATGGATGTGAGAGTTGGACTATAAAGAAAGCTGAGCACTGAAGAATTGATGCTTTTGAACTGTGGTGTTTGAGAAGACTCTTGAGAGTCCCTTGGACTGCAAGGAGATCCAACCAGTCCATCCTAAAGAAGATCAGTCCTGGGTGTTCATTGCAAGGACTGATGATGAAGTTGAAACTCCAATACTTTGGCCACCTGATGCGAAAAGCTGACTCATTTGAAATGACCCTGATGCTGGGAAAGATTGAAGTCAGGAGAAGGGGACGACAGACGATGAGATGGTTAGATGGCATCACCAACTCGATGGACATGGGTTTGGGTGGACTCCGGGAGTTGGTGATGGACAGGGAGGCCTGGTGTGCTGTGGCTCATGGGGTCACAAAGAGTCGGACACGACTGAGCTGAACTGAACTGAGTGATTTGTACGCACTGAATTTGAGAAATACCAGCATAGAGCATATAGTAAACACTGATTTTCTTTATTCAGGAAACATTCATTGCCATTTTATTGAACGTTATGTACTGTACCAGGAACTGAAATATTAAGATATATATAATTCTTTCCAAAAGGAAATTTGGGCTTAAAATCTTGTAATAATTGCGCACCTTAAAACAGTGGATTTTATTATAGTATGTGAATTCAACCTCCAAGAACAGCCTAGTAAGTCAAAAATCATAGAAAGCTGCTCTAAAATCCAACAAAAAATTCCAGGGAAGCAGCGCAGGACACAAAAGTGTAGACTTCGGAGCAAATGGACCATCTTCAAATTCTACCCTTTCAATGAACAGTATGCATAGCATAGTCATGTTACAGAGTCCAGTGGTACAGAGAAGAGGGTGAACTCTGATGGAGGAACAGAAGGAAGCTTCAAGGAGGAAATGGTATTTGAAATGGATCTTAATACCTATGAATCCAGCAAGTGGAGACTGTTGGGCAGAGAGTATTCCTTTCTGAAGGAACGCCAAGACCAAAGGCACACACGTTCAAAGGCATGTGGTAGATTAGAAGGATGTCAAGTCCTTTGGTATGTCTTAAGTGATCAGCATATTGGCAAAAAGGCAGTTACCTCGGGGAGATGGGTTATGAGAAATTCTCACTTTCTAAGGTATACATTTCTACACATTTTAAAAAAATTTAAAATGAGACAAAAACCAAACAAACAAAAAAAAAACAAAAGAAAAAAAAGAGAGACAAAAACAAAAAATATCTAAGATTAGTTGTCTAAACTTCCACCAAAATAAACAAAAATTAGGGCAGAAATAAATGAAATAGAATATAGTCAAACAAAAAGATTTACACCAAAAGCTCATTCCCTGAAAAATAGCAACAAATTTGACAAACCCTTAGCCAGACTGATCAAGTTAAAAAGAAAAAAAAAAAAACAACAATTACCAATAGCAGAAATGAAGAAAGTGGCATCCCTACTCAGTTTAAAGTCATTAAAGGGACAGTAAGACTACAAAAAGATTTTTCCCAATAAAATTAGCAACTTAGATGAAACAGGTAAGTCTCTTGAAAGATACAAAGGAGCAAAAGTGATTTAAGAAGAAATCTGAGCAACCCAGTCTCTGTTAAAGAAAATTAATTTGTAATTTAAAAACTTCTGACAAAGAAACCTTCAGACCCAGATATCTTTACTGATAAATTCTACCAAGCATTTAGGGAAAAAATGACACCAATTCTACACAAACTCTTCCAGAGAATAGAGGAAGAGAGAACGTTCCCCAGTTCATTTTATGAGACCAATATTACTGTGATACTTAAACCAGGCAAACACACTCCAAAGAAATAAAAAACTGAGCCCAACAGCCTTCATAGTATGAATGTGAAAATCTGTAACAGAAGTTTAACAAACCAAATCAGGCAATGTAAAAAAAAAAAATTTTTAAAGTTAATATCTCTTAGACCTAGTGTTTGAATATTTAACATTTTAAATTCAGTATTTTGCCATATTAACAGGTCAAGGGAGAAAGTCCATATGATTTGCTCAATAGATACAAAAAGAGTATTGGACAAAACTCAACACCAATTTCTTATAAAGTTAAGCACCTCTGTACCACAGATTCAGCAGTTCCACTTCTGGTTGCTATCCAAGAGAAATTAAAACACATGGTTTTGCAAAGACCAATATGTAGATATTATAGCAACTTTATTCATAGTAATAAAAAGTAGAAACCATGCAACTGTCCATTAATAGGAAAAGAGATAAACAAATTGAAGTATATCCATATAATTGAAAACTACTCAGCAACAATAAAAATGACCTGTAACAGCATGGATGGACTCGGACAGTATTCTGCTAAGTGAAATGTCAGAGAAAGACAAATACTGTATCACTTATATGTGGAATCTAAAAGATATAACAAACTAGTGAACATAACAAAAAAGAAACAGCCTCACAGATATAGAGAACTAGTGGCTACCAGTGGAAAGGGGAAAGGGGGGAGGGGCAAGACATAGGTAGGAGATTAAGAGGTATAAAATACTGTGTATAAAAGAAATAAGCTAAAAAGACATGCTGTGCAATACAGGGAACATAGCCAATATTTCATAATAACTATAAATGGAGTATAACCTTTAAAAATTAGGAATCACTATTGTACACTTGTAACTTACATGATATTGTACATCAGCTATACCTCAATTAAAAAAGAATTGACCTATGATACATGCAATTGCATGGATGTATCCCAACACTTATGCTGAGTGAAAGAGACATGACATAAAAGATTTCAAAACTATAAAAAAGACAAACCTATCGACAGAAAGCAGATCACTGGTTATCTTGGGCCAGGGATGGAAAACTGACTGAGAAAGGGAACAGGGAACATTTTAGGATGATGTAAATGTTTTTTATATTGATCATGATAAAGACTATACAGGTATATGAATATGTCACCAAATGGATAGGTAAAAGAGATGTGTTTTAATAGGTAAATTAAACCTTAATAAAACTGAGTTTTTAAAACAAATGCACATCTCTGGGGGTTTTACTGGGAAGTAGAAACTGTCTTGGAGGATCTTACAGTTGCTGGGTATGAGTTTGAGCTGGAATGTTCTGGCATCATGCATGAGGTCAGAGAATCTATCTGCTGGGGTTCTGGTGACAGTTTGAACCCCAACAGTCATACTGGTGCCGTTGGCGCAGACAGAGCTGCTGCTGTTGCTGGTTCAGTGAAAATGTGAAAGTCTCAAAGGGCCAGGGGGCTTTGATTTGCACTTTTGTACTTGGGTCATTCACAGTGGTTCCCAGAGAAGCAAGGTCTGCCTGGTGACATGGAAAAAGGGATCAAATCTCCAGCCGCTTTTCCAGGAAAGCTCCCCTCCATCGCCCCTAGTGCTGATGCTATGTCTGTGGTGAAGAGGGATGAGAGGGGAAGCATCCAGAGGTAAGAAAAATATAGTTCTGAGCGCTGAGAGTCCAGCCTGGTGGCCCAAAGCTAGCTGGAGAAAGGGCAGAAAGGCATGAGAAAGGATAGCATCTTTAATGTCCTTCCCAGGGGATCCAAATGCCCTGAAGAAGACAGACTCCATGTGTCTCAACCCCTACCTTCTCAGAGTTTCCCTCCCAGAGCTGCCTGTGCCCTCTACCAGCCCCTGGCACACACACCTCTTGCCTGGATCACCCTTTTCAGACACAGAACTGCTGTTTCACCTAACTGGGTTCTTTCCTACACTTTCCCATTTCCAATGGTTGATGGCCACCTGTAGCCAGTAGGGTTAGAACCAGTTTCTCCCACCCCCATTTTACTGAGAAGAAAAATGAAGCCCTGGGAGGTGACATCTCCCAGTGATGAAATGGAAAACTTTAGATCCAGTCAGATCCAAGTTCAGGTTTCACTCTCCCACTTACTAGCTCTATCCAAGTGGACACATCTCTTAAGGTCTTTGAGCCTTCTTTGCCTTAACTGCAAAAGAGGTACAATGACCCCTCCACTCTGGGGTTGTCCCAAGGATTACACAAGACTGTGCAGACAGCCCCTGCAGGGCATCTACCGCATAGTCAGCCACCAAAAATGGTCCTTAGGATCATACGGGGTATCTTGCTGGAAAGGTGGCTGCCCTGGACACCTCTCTGCCTTCTCTGGCCTTTGCTTCTGAATAAATGGACTTCAGTGTTCATTCTGGTCTCTTACAGCCCATTAGCAGCATCTTTTCTCTTTCCTGCTGAGATCCAAGCAGAGGACTCTGAGTACTCGATGGTAGTCTTCTGACCCAACCAATATCTTATCTTTTCCAGCTGTGTAACTGACAGTGGTGATGCTGGGGATGGCAATAACAACAACAGCCCAGGAATAATACCTTTCTCGCCTACATAGGCAGGATTTGCCCCCTTTTAGAAGGAGGAAAGGGCAGGATCTACAACAGGGCAGTGGATGCCCACAGTTATGGCCACCTAAAACCATTCATAGCAGCCACAGGGCAGTCAGTGACTGCCACCATCTCCCAATGCTGAGCGTTCCTCCCACTCCGACACAGCAAGCAGGACAAACTGGGGCCGGGGTTTATTTTCGCAGGCCTCACCATGCCTGCAGGCCTGTGCAAGAAGCTTTCAAACTCCAGATCCGAGATGTCCCTGATCGAAGGCTCACACTCTGCCCACACGTATCAGTAACTCACCCCTGACAACCCCTTCCAACGCCTCCCCACTCCTTCCTCCAGGGGGCGCTCATGAGCCACAGCTACTCAACCCTGGTCATTTTTTTACTTCATTGGTGTAAGTTTTTCCTTGTCGTGACGCTTCTCTGATAGCTCAGCTGGTAAAGAAGCCGACCGCAATGAGGGTAGATCTGGATTCGATCCCTGGGTTGGGAAGATCCCCTGGAGAAGGAAAAGGCTACCCACTCCAGTATTCTGGCCTGGAGAAATCCATGGACTATACGGTCGGTGGAGTTGCAAAGAGTCGGACACGACTGAGCGACTTTCACTTTCTATTTGCATCACCATGATGCCATTAGTATCAAGAAGCACTTCAAAACTCAGGCAACCAGAGAGACACTCAGATCTTCGGTCGATAGTTAAGACCCCCAAGGTCACGTTTCACTAGGGTCCTTGGCTCACTTCACTTCTGCAATCACAACAAAACTAAAACTTCACCTTTCTACCCAAGTACTTTCCATGTACTTATTACTAAAGTCTAAATAATATCTATATTCTGATATGATAGGACTCTTCACATAATGTCAATAATGGCTAACACTTCTGATCACTTCCATTGTCCCAGGAATGGTGCTAAGTGCCTGAAATGCGTGATTTCATTGATCCCCTCAACACTGTAGGAAATAGTAACCACCATCATCCCCATTGCACAGATAAGGAAAGTGAGGCTCTTAGACTTTTAGTCTAATAGCAGAGGGATTGAACCCAAGTCTGTTGTTCTAATTATTATTCCCACCACCACCTTGCATCATTGATTATAAATCAGAGAGGAACATTTTCTCATAGCCCCTATGAGGTGGGCACAATATTTTGACATTTAAAACACACACTGTCCTTTAATGGGGCTTCCCTGGCGGCTCAGTGGTAAAAATCCAGCTGCCAATGCAAGAGACGAGAGTTCAGTCCCTGAAGAAGGAAATGGCAACCTACTCCAGTATTGTCTGGGAAATCCCATGGACAGAGAGAGGAGCCTGCCAGGCTACATACAGTCCATGGGGTTTTAGCAACTAAACTAGGTAACTAAAATAACATGACTTAGTGACGCGACTTAGCAACTAAAACCAGCACAACAACTGTCCTTTAATACACAGACAATGTGATCCCACCCTTCAGGCCCCAGAGGGTCTCAAGAAGCAGCTTCACCTGGTAGTAAGTTGCTGCCAACGGAGAAGGCAATGGCACCCCACTCCAGTACTCTTGCCTGGAAAATCCCATGGACGGAGGAGCCTGGTGGGCTGCAGTCCACGGGGTCGCTAAGAGTCAGACACGACTGAGTGACTTCACTTTCACTTTTCACTTTCATGCACTGGAGAAGGAAATGGCAGCCCACTCCAGTGTTCTTGCCTGGAGAATCCCAGGGACGGGGGAGCCTGGTGGGCTGCTGTCTACAGCGTTGCACAGAGTCGGACATGACTGAAGCGACTTAACAGCAGCAGCAGCAGTAAGTTGCTGCCAAAGAGAAGAGGAGACTAGTCATTCAGTTGGAACATTTTGCCATTTTCCATCCATCTTTGGTGTCCTGATGTGTGACGGCAGTGAGACTGTGTGCCAGGCGCTGTGATGGGCTGGGGTTTGGTCCAGATGGCATCACCTGGACCCAGTGCCCTAGGGGGTCCTGCCAAGGATCTAGCAAGGCAGGCGGGGGCTCTCAGAGCCTCTAGCCTCAGCTCTCTGACTGTGCTCTGATGCCCCGGTCCCCCACTCCTTGCCCCCATGTAAACCTTTGGGACCTCCGGGGGTGCTGGTATGAGCAGGTGGGGGAAAAAATCTTAAGTTCTTTCCTGAGAAGAGGCTGTGCCCATTGTGCAAGCTCCCAGCACCCTTCCATGGGGCTGGATTTGGCGGGAGCAGGAAGTACATAGTGGAGGAGCAGGATTTTATGACAGCAAGACAAATGATGTGCTCCCTTATTCAGAACCAAATATCCTACTGATTGGTGTAGGATTGAGATGTAAGTGCTGAGAAAGTCCGGGAAACAGAGCCGGGTGGAAGGAGCCAGAACAGTAGAAAAGGTTTCGAAAACAGAGAGCCTTAAGCCAAGGGGCAGGATTTGGATAAGAAGGACGTTCCTGGCAGAGAGCAGAGGAAAGACTGTACTGAAGAAGGACCAGAGGGGAGAGGCTGGAGATATGAGATGTAGCTGAGGACCCCACGGGAGCCTGAGCAGGAGAGCAGAGTGGGCGTGGGGGTGGGGGGAGTCAGAGGGGTGGTCAGGAACAGTGCTGCGCCAGGAGCAAAGTGGCTTCCCGGGAAGACCAAACTCACAACATGTGCTGGACAGAGAGGTGATGGAGAGGCTTGGGAGCGGGAGTCCAGGAAGGAGGTCCAAATCTGTCACTTATCTCCAACATGTGGGTTTTCCCCCTACATCAAGCAACTCTCTAGCAGCAGTCAGATGTCAGCTCAAGTCTGACACTATTAACCCAGAGATGGCATCACATACCACAGGTTAAGGATTCAGTCTCATAAGGCTAAATCTCTCCCCATCCCTCCAACACTTCCTCACTTGCAGACACTCAGCCCAAGTCCAGATTGTCACCTGTGCTCTTGGTTGACCAGCTATAGATGAGAACTTCTCACAACCCCGCCTTGGGTTTGATTCATTTGCCAGAGTGGCTCACAGAATTCAGAGGGACACTTTACTTACTCGACAACTGGTTTATTAATAAAAGGCGATACCTCAGGAATAAGCAGATGGAAGAGATGCCTAGCGCAAGGAGAGGGAAGGGCTCAGAGCTCCATGCCCTCTGGAATGCACCACCAGGAGAATCTCCAACCCAGAAGCCTTCTGAACCCCATCCTTTGGGGGTTTTCGGGAGGCTTCATTACACAGGCATGGTTGATTACATCATTGGCCATTGGCAAGGGAGGCTGGAGTAGGGGGTGAGGTGACTGAAAGTTCCAGCCCTCTAATCACACAGGCTTGGCCACCAGTTCCCCACCCACAGAAGCTTTCCAAAAGTCGCCTCATTAACATAACAAAAGACACCTTTATTGTTCTCATCAGGTAGGAAATTCCAAGGGTTTGGGGAGCTCTGTGGCCCTGACGGCTGGGATGAGGAAGAAGACCAAGTATGTAATACTTATTATAAATCACATTACAGGAGGCAAGTGACATCATCTTGTCACGCAGTCACCAGGTCCTAAACAGGATCCGACACAGCTTCCTCTCCTCAGGGACGCTCTACAGGTCACCTGCAGGCAAGGGGATGGGGTTGACTTGTGGAATTTAAGAAAACACTCAGCTGTGAAATCCTATCCTCACCCTGAGACTTGCCTTGATAAGCCAGGCTGGAGGCTTGCTTCTGGGTTCACAGCAAGAGACGAAACCTGAGCCTGGACCTTGCCATCTTCCCTGGCTTTAGGCGTGTGTGTACCTACCCTCTTCCTAGACTAGTACCATCACTGACGCCTCAGGGTATCTTTGGTGTGTGTGTGCTAAGTCGCGTTAGTCGTGTCTGACTCTTTGTGACCCTGTGGACTGTAGCCTGCCAGGCTCCTGTGTCCATGGGATTCTCCAGGCAAGAATACTGGACTGGGTTGCCATGCCCTCCTTCAGGGGATCTTCCCAACCCAGGGGTCTAACCCACATCTCTAACATCTCCTGCATTGGCAGGCTAGGTTCTTTACCACTAGCACAACCTAGGAAGCCCAAGGGTGCCTTCAGACCAAAGACAGATCACCAGGACTGACTTTTCCTTCCAGTTCTGCGGATGACACCATAAGCTTGGGAGGAAGTAACCTTCTCCCTAGCCTCTGGTGTTCTCTCTCCTTTCTCTGAACAAGATTCTCTGGACATAGATTCCAACCCCACTCCACTTCTGCTGCCCCTGGGGTCTCCTTAGAATCTGTCCAAGTCTTGAGCAGCTCAGGACTTGGCCCTGGAGACAACTCTCAGAAACAAATCCCACCCAGAGAGGAGCATCCTGTTTGTTTCCTCCTGGGAAAGCCCCCTGGGACACACTCCACCACCCAGGAACCCTCAGGCATCAGAGATACAGAAGCCCATTAACTGAGCTCTTTCCAAGCCCCTTTCTCAGAAAGCATCACCTCCCTTCCTGCCTCCAGCACCAAGGACTTCCTACATTACCTGTAAGTTCCCAGCAGCTCCACCTTGACAGACAGGTGTGGATTCTCAGCACTGTGACAATTATTTGTAATGTGTTTGGTTAGTCTTTCCGTCTGTGAATAGGCAACAGCCCCAAGCAAGGCTGAGAGGTTGGCACCATGAGCCCCAGCTTAGATAAAAGGAAACAGAAGTACAGATAGGTCTTAACCTCCAAGTTCACAGGGCTTGGAAGGGAGGGTAACAGGATTCTTTGGCCCAAGAGCCCAAACTCCTGACTCTGATGCTCTGGTGCTGGACTGTCCAATAGGGTAACCACTAGCCACTATGGGAGCTACTTATGTTAAACTTTTAATGAATGAAAATCAAGTAAAATTTAAAATCCACAAAAATAGAGATGTAGAAAGTAGACCTAGGGTTACCAGGGGGTAAGGGTGGGGTGGGATAAACTGGAAAATTGGAACTGACATATGCAAACTACTGTATATAAAATAGATAACTAATAAGGATATTGCGTGGCCCAGGGAACTCAATCCTCTGTAAGAACCTATATGGGAAAGGAATCTGAATTATATATAAGCTTGCATGTATAACTGATTCACTTTACTGGACATCTGAAACTCACACAACATTATAAGCCAACTAGACTCCAATAAAAATCCACTTTCTTGCTCGTAGAGTTGTCGCATACTCCCAAGTGCTCACCAGCCACTTGCCTGGTGGTTACCACATCAGAGAGTGTTAAGTTCTTCCACCCCCATGGCAAGTTCTGCCAGGCAATCTGATGCTTCTCACTTACACATCTGGGCAAGAAATCAGGCTTCTGTGGTGGCACTGGCAGGTAAAGAATCTGCCTGTAATGCAGAAGACACAAGAGGCATGGGTTCGATCCCTGGGTCAGGAAGAAGGAAATGGCAACCCACTCCAGGATCCTTGCCTGGAAAACCCACGGACAGAGGCGCCTAGCAGGCTACAGTCCATGGGGGTGGCAAAGAGTCAGACAGGACTGAGTGACTGATCACACACGCACACAGGGGGCAAAGTCACTACCAGCCCACCACCCTCATAGCTACCCCATCGCTTCGCTAAAATAGCCCCAAATGCCTCGGTAGGGCAGCACGACCCTGACTTGTCTTTCTCTTCTTGCTGCCAGCTTGGCCCAGCCTCCAGGAGGGTGGCAGGAACCCTCAGTACCCAGACATGAGGAAAGAAGGTGATTTGAGGGCTGAGACTGCGTGACCGGCCCTCCCGCACGTGCAGCGGCAGACCCCCAGGAGAACGGCCGTGAGTCAGTCCCCAGCCGTGGCCAGACCAAGGGGCAGACGCCCTCAGCCTCACTCTGTACGCAGCTGACCTTTTCTCGGGAATCGGCGTGTCCTTCCGGCCCCCAAGCTGTGTTATGGCCAACTGTCTCCAGCCTCTACTAGCTTCTGGAGGTTTTAAGGCCAAAGAAATCCACCCCCCCCCCTTTTTTTTTCATAAAGCCCTGGATTTCTCTTGGCTTCTCTACACTCAGAGCTTGCATCTGGAAAAGAAAACCAGCTTCCACGTGGTTTCTTTTTAGAAAGAAACTTGACTGAAGGAATGAGCCCAGCAGGCTGCCCATTGGCCCCAGGCGGCAGCTGGGCTGGGTCTCCTCTACTGTTCGAATCCCCCTCCCCAAGGACACTCTGGTCCTTCTCCTCATCTATTTCCTACTCACAGCATCCAGCATGGAGATGGGGGTCCAGCTTCCCCGGTCTCTGCCTCAGCAACCTCAGGTCCATTTCACATCCTGTTCATTTCTGGCCCAAACACAGACTCCTAATACCAAATTCTCTTTCTAGCTATGGGGCCAGCCTAATTTGCTCTTTTTGGCACCTATCTCCACCCTCTGACTCCAGGGGAGTGAGGAGAGGAGAGAAACTCTGCATCCTGATGGCACGCCAGTTGATAAAGTGGAAGTCAGGACGCCGAAGTTCTTCCTAAGCCAGGGTGGAGTGTGTATCCCAGGCCACGGGCTGCAGGGACCAGCCGGTGGAGGCATATCCCCATCAGCATCTTCTTTGTCTTTTTCTCTAGGCTTCTCTGTCTTTTTCTCATCAGACTCAGGCAGGAGGTTTACAAGGAACACATTCTCCCTACAGTAAGCCCCTGAGGAAGGCTCTCCCCTGCGTGTGTGACTGTAGCCCCTTCCTCACCAATAAGGAGACAGGTACCTGCTTTGGCATTTGGACCTGCAAGTGGTAGGCATCAAGGACCCTCTTCCTACTGGACAGCCCACAGAAAGCAAACAAATCTTGTAGGAAGAACAGCAGGATGAGGACAGGTATCATGCCAAAAGGTTGACCGGAAGAAAGGTATTTGCAAGACATTTGTTGAAGAGCCACCCTCATTCTATATTCATAGCTATGTTATGACTAGGAAAATAGCTCATAGAGACTAAGACAATTTTCAAAGAAAACTTTGGAAAAATGGGCAGAACGTATGAAAAGGCAGTTCTCAAGCAGAGACACAGATGTACATGCAAGGGGGCTGAAATGTCTTAAATGCAATATGTTCAATTTCGATTTCACTAGCCTTAGATGCCTTGCTCCTGTTCAGTCTCTTAATCTAACTGCTTTTTAAAGAGACTATTTAAATGTAGGCATTTAAATTAAAAAAAAAAAAAAAGACTGTGAGAAGACAGTTTTCACCCGTTAGACTGGCAAAAATGAAAAAGAATGATCATACCCAGTGTGGGCAGGGTGCTCTGTCAAAACCTGTGAAGAGTCTGGAATGTTTTTCCACATGTACGGTTTTTGTATTTCATATGCATGGGTACTGCTGAAGTATGGACCCTTGGCTCTGGGAAAAGAGTTCTTTATTGATGCAACCAGTTCAATAGAGTCAAGTGCACTGTCAGTCCCTGACACCTAGACCCACGGGTAATGCTGGTAAAAATTCTCTTATGAGTGGCAGATTTCATCCCATACACAAAGAATGGCAAGAAAAGAAAGATTTTCTCCATTTGTATACAGGGGCAAGGCAGCCATCTCTCTCCTCTCCGGATTGGAAAGAGAAAACTCTTTGACCCTTGGAGAAGGAATGGGAAGAATCCTGGATTCTCACGCTAACCTTTTGGAATATAAAAACATCTCTCCAAAGGCCAGCTAAGCCCAGTAGCTGCCTCAGGCTTTTACAACCAAGAAACGGTTCCAAGATTCCACTCTCATCCCTTTTGAAATTTACACACTAAAGAGAGAGTGGTCCAGTATTCCTGACACTTACGAAGCTGAACCTAGGGATCTTAGTCCAGGTCATAATCATTTGTCCCACTTGGGGAGATAAGAGAAATTCTGTTATCCTTTTGGATTAGAGGCATTAACAAATGGCTGCAGACCTGACGTGCTGCAGTCCATGGGGTCGCAGAGTCAGACACGACTGAGCGAAGAGCTGACCCAGTGGAAAAGACCCTGATGCTGGGAAAGATTGAAGGCAGGAGGAGAAGGGGACGACAGAGGATGAGATGGTTGGATGGCATCACTGATTCGATGGACATGGGTTTGGGTGGACTCTGGGACCTGGTGATGGACAGGGAGGCCTGGCGTGCCGCGGTTCATGGGGTCACAAAGAGACACAACTGAGCAACCGAACTGAACTGAGCGACTGAACTGAACTGAACTACAGACCTAATTCTCAGAGTGTATGGAAAGTAAAATGTGTCAATCAAAAGTGAAGGCAAACATTGTCTGTCTTCATACCAGGTACATTTCTCTGTCTCAGGAAAAATGCTAGGGCATTTTACAGGAGCACTGAGAAATACACAGAAGGTTTTTTCCCCCCATAAGACTGCAGAGAGAAAAGGACATTCATTTGACCTTTGCTGATAGACACATGTATTACTATAGCTCTTTGGGGATGAAATCTAGCCAATCTGTTCTGACCCTACATCTTAATACTCCAGGAATCCCACTTTATAAAATGCAACAAATGAAATGCAACCTCAAAAGAATATACCTGTAAGAATGCAAATTGCAGGATTGCTAGAATGGCAACAAATGGAAAACAATCAAAATGCCTGCCCAGAAGAAATGTACAAAAGCTGAAACAGTTATACCATTAAGTATGTTGTGGGAGTTTTTTCATGTTTATTCTATACCCTCACTTACATGAAGATACTTAGATGAAGTGTAAGTAGCCCAAGTAAATATTTACATAGGTGGGAATGGCAGAATGGAAGAGATATATAATACACCCATTTTGTAAAACAATGAAAAACTTCCACGTACATGTCATATAGGTACATAATTATATGGAGAAAAGATAGGGTAGGACAGACTTTTGATATTAGCTGCTTTTGGGAAAGCGAAGGTAGGAAAGAAAGGGGAAGTGAAGGCTTAAATGTAGCCAAAAAAGAAAACTATGCCTAGCTCAATATCAGTAGAAAATTTAGGATATAAAATTCTCTCTGTGATATTACTCTAGGTTTATACAAATTCGCATCTACTCCTTGACAAGGACGGGACCCTGGAGGTCGACAAATGAAAATATTCTATCTGGGGGACTCAGAATTTATTTATTCACTCAACAAATAGATTGAATGTCTACTCTGTACCAGGCACTGCTCTCATCCTTGGAAGGATGGCGCTGGACAGAATCCGTGAACTCACAGAGTTAATTCTCCTGTCGGGGAGACAGACCCTTCAGACAAGAATAAATGTGGTAATAAGTGCTATGACAAAAAATGAAACAGGAGAAGAACCAGGGTGATGGGGTTGCCATTCTAAACAGGGTGACCAGGAGCGGCCTCTCTCTCTCATCTGAGCAGGGACCTAAAGAAACTGGGAAAGCAGTCACGTGCGTTTTCCTCCCCAGGTCAAGCCTCCACAGGCTCTTAGCTTCAACCTACATGGTCTATTTCTGAACCCTCCAGTAAAGCCCCAAACCAAACACAGCCCTCTTCCACGGGGTTTGACTAGCAAAGGGTGAAGGCGATGAGTACATACCTAGCTTTCTCCCCTGGGGACGTACGCCATGTTGTACATAGAAGAAAATTCTTCTGGAGGCAGTATGATATCAGTGAAAAGTACATAATCTAGAGGCAAGTGTTCTAGATTCAATGCCTCCTGGGGGGCGTTGCATGACCTTGAGCAAGTAAATTTTTTTCCTCTCTGGGATCTTGAGCAAGTTATTAGCTGCTACTTACTAGCTGCATGGCCTTGAGCAAGTTATTTATTCTGTGACCTTCTCAATAAAATGAGGGTGGGGGTTAATAATCCTATCTACTTCATAGAAACCGTTCATTTTAAAGACTTCCTGGATGCCTGGTACATAAAAAGAGCTAAAAAGACATAGCTCTTACTGTTACTATTGCATAGCTCTTAACAGTTGCTATTGTTACTACTGCTACTGCAAATATTTTTTGTTTTTTTTAACTGGGAATATTTTAAAGGTTGACTCTCCTGCAGTGTGGATTCACGCTGAACTGGTAGAGTTTTGAGGGCCTGGTTGAAACTTATAAATGGTCTCCCCTCTTTTGTTAGAACTTACCTCCTATTGTGAAGGGAGGAAGGGAGGAAGAGGAACAGACAGGGATGCGGTCTACGGCTCTGAATCAGGCAGGCCCAGCAGGCCTCTCTGAGGAGGCAATAATCAAGCTGAACAAAGTAGGCAGGCAAGACATTTTCATTGTCAAGGAAAGGAGTGTGCATGAAGGAATACGTACCCAACTCAAAGATGCTCTGGAACTCTATAAACAACTACCAATGCAACCTGAAATGTTTACACCTGGAATGTTTGTCATATAATGAATAAAAAGGTAATTTGTATTAGTGTTCTCTTTTAATCTTTTATCAAAAATATCAAGTAATCATTTTCGTATGTTGCTGAAATACGTAGCCTCACCATGCATAGGTTCATGATTCACAAATGGTTCATATTTGATATGTCAGGTTTTTTAAATAGGACATCTCTGAAATGTTGGCATAACCTTATCACAGGAAAAAAAAAGGATTCATTGTTTATTATTTGGGTTCCTCATTATCATTTTAAAACAAGTAAAGTTAAAAAAATATTTTTGAGGTTATTTTTATAGAGGAAAAACATGACTTGGAGAATTCCGAAAAGCTCCTCCCCCTCTTTTCCCCTGAAATCCCCAAAGTAAATATTTACCAGGAATTTGGGAACATCACTTTCTAATGGGAGGGGAGGCCCACAAAAACATATGGGAAAAACTAATACATAACACATTAGGTAATGTTAATTACCTACAAAAATCAGGATAAGGGTCTAGAGCAGTGGTACCCAACCTTTTTTTTTTTTTTTTTTTGGCATCAGGGACCAGTTTCATAGAAGACAAGTCTTCTTTGGACGGGTGTGGGGGGAGGGGGGTGGTTTCAGGATGATTCAAGCACATTGCATTTAGTATGCACTTTGTTTCTATGATTATTATTACATTGAGATATACAATGAAATAATTATACAGGTCACCACAATGCAGAATCAGTGGGAGCCCTGAGCTTGTTTTTTCAGAGCTCAGGCGGTAATGCCAGCCACAACGGGGAGCAGCTATAAATACAGGTGAAGTTTTGCTCACTCACCCACCACTCACCTCCTGCTGAATATTGGGTTGGGAACCCCTGATCTAGAGGGAGATGAGGGCTGCTGTTTTAAATAGGGTGGTCAGTGATGAAGACACGGATAAAGACAAAGCATGAGAAATCTGAGGAAGGCTTCCAGCACTCACAAAGGAGGGAGCAGTGAGCCCAGAACCCTTGGTGGGGGGGTGCGGGGTGGGGGGGGCCGGTCCTTGTGAGTTTCAACTCATTGTTTGGGAATTTTCACAATAGGAGAAGAGGAAAGTTCTTTCCAAGCACCTGAAACTCACATGTGGAGGGAGGCAAACTGAACTGGCCAGAAATGACACGGAGCTGGGTGTGGCCCTAGCACAGAGAGTGGTAGATGAATACAGGAAGGGGAGGTAGAACTGGGGGGGCAGCTGAGAAATGCCTTGCATACCACGCTTGGAAGTTTAGCTTACAAGAAACCAAGATGAGATCCTGGATCTGATCTGGTTAATTTCATGGAAGATGCCTCTGGCAACCTGACTGATGGACTGAAGTCTTCCTCTCCAAAATCCCCACCAGGATTGTAGCCCAGACCACAGGAGGGCATGCTCTAACTTTCCTGCCTTTGCCTTCACACTTTGGAATCCTTTGCCTTTGCCTTCACACTTTGGAATCCTTCCTGGCACCCTTGATAGAAATCCTGGTTGCCCATCTCAGGATCCATTTTCTGTTCTATTACATAGTGATGGAGCCCTTGGCTTTAGAAGAGCACAGAGCTGCTTGGAATAAAAGCCTTATTTCCCAGCCTTGCTCATAGCTAGAGCAAAGTTCCAACAATGAAATGTAAATGGAAGTGTTGTGGGAGCTTTTTGGAAATCTTAAGAGACTCCTGGAACATACCTTCACTCTCTTGCTTCCTCTATCCCCTCCGACTTTGTTAGAATGGCGGTGGAATGATGGGAACCTGGGACCAATAAGATGGGAGAGAAACAGGAGCAAACTGGGTCCCCAGGAACTGCATCCAGCTGCCATTCCAGCCTTGACCCCTGACCTTTGCACTTGGTTTAAATAATTATCTTGCTGGGACTTCCCTGGTGGTCCAGTGGCTAAGACTCCATATCCCCAATATGGGGGTGGGGGGAGGTGCCTGGATTCAATTCCTGGTCAGGGAACTATATCCCACATTCTGCAACTAAGACCCAGCATAGCCAAATAAAAAAAAATTTTTAATAAATATTTTTTTAAATGATTGTCTTTTATATTTAGGTCACTGTCATTTTGAGTTTTCTGTTCTTGAAGCAAAAGTCCTGGGCAAGAAAAGGACGCTGACATCTGGGGTTTTGTTTTTATTTTGTAAATATCTTCCTGTGTTGCTTGCCTTTGGGAGAAGCAGTTCATTCCTGTGGACTGAAAGTTTAGAGGAGGACAGAGCCCTCCCACCAAGCAGGAATGCCAGGCGCACCTGGCAACGTGTCCCACCCATAACCTGCCACATTCCCAGTGCAACTGGTTGTTTCTCTTTTACTGTATTTTATTGATTGCAAAACAGCTGCCTTATTTGCCTTTGGGAGAAATGCTTAGGCAGGATGGCTTGAGAATCACAGGTATCTTTTTATGCATTCATTATTTCTGGAGTACCCACCATATGCCTGGAACTGGGACACTCATGTTCAGAACAAGGACCCCAAGGAGTCTGCTGTGTCCTGTGCAGATCAGATCACTTGAGGAACAGTGCACTCCTCAAGATTTCACTGAGGGTAGAGGGTCACAGTGTGAATGGGATATTGACAAACTCGAGCATATCCGGGGGAACAGAGGATGGTCAATATCTGGGCCACACTCAAATCATTAAGTTCAAAATCTTAAGTCATCAAGGTAAGGGGAATTCAGGGTGTGGCAGATGTCCTATTCAGGTTTAACCAGAATCCTTTGCCTCCATATTCTGGTAACGACTTCCCTTGCTTCGTAGAGGACCTGCTTTTCCTCTATTCTTTGTGATTCTAGGAGGGGATTTTACCTGCAGTACTCTGACCTCTAGCCACATGTGACCTGAACCAGACCAATCAAAGCCCTACCCTAGGGTTTTTATCTTTTCCCCCTTGGAAAGAAGTTAAAGTGTGTGTTTGCAGAGATGGTGGTACTCAGATCCCCAGCCACCTGGAAGAAGTTGAAATGGTGGAGCAAAACACAAATAGAAGACAAGCGGAGAAATGGTGAGGTGGAGTCAACCGTGGAGATAGCTCTATCCTTGCCATCCTGCAGTTGGTTTATAGGAGGCAATAACTGTCCTTTTTTATTTACCTGGTTTAAGCTGAGTTTTCTGTCACAAAACAGTCTTAAAGGTTCTAATAATGCAGTCCCTGATCTCATATGTTGAAGTCTACCCTGTGAAAGAGGGATTAATCAGTTCTCTTGAATCAAAAAGCCAAAACTGGACCCAAGTGCAAAAGTTTCATGGAGGCAGACTTGTGTTCAGTATAAAGGGTTTTTTTTTTCTACCTGGAAAGTTATTAATATAATCTAAGAATAAAATGATTGGCAAGTTGACTGGTCTGAAGGGAGGGGGCTGAAAGAGGTGACTTTGTATTTCCTCTACAGCTCAATGACTATACTAAGGAGGAAAGAGGTTAGTCCTATAGTCTATATTATACAGAAAATATTTAATTACTTTGCTACCGGAGAAAATAGAGAAGACCTGGATTTGAAGGGGCAACTTGAAGTTCACTATTGCGTGCATGTACGCATCCATCCATCCAACCATCCAGCTGTCCATCCGTCCTTCTAACTATCCATTCAGTAGACAGCCATTCAAACATCCACAATTTTTGACTCTGTGTTGAACTTGTGCTAAGTGCTGTGTCTATAAACACAGGAGGACTTGGGACTCATTGGTAACCTGGAGGAATATAGAGGTCTTCAGAGGCAGGCAGATAGATAATCTAAGCAACATCACAAACAGAGGTATTGGAACAAAAGGGTATAACTCATTCCATAACACTATGAAGAAGGTAGTAGAGTGAGTGAGGGTGGTAGGGAGGTTTAATAGGAGTCCAGAGCAGAGGGGATACCTGAGCTAGACAGGAAGGAGGTACTGGCCAGGCAAAAGGCAGATGTGCTAGAGGTGGGAAATTAGGTCAAAGAGCACCAAGGCATGGACCATCACTGCCCTTTAGAGCAAGGCAAATGGTAGAGATTGCTAAAACATAGGGTGAGACTGAGGTCAGGACTCAAGAGAACCCCATGTAACTGGATGAGGGACCAGGGTCCACCACAGGATTGTAATAGGAAAGAAATCTGACCTGAATTAAAGTTTTTTGTTAAATTAAGCTAACAGTTAATTAGCTTAATTAACTAAGCTAGGATGCCAGGATGCCCTCCCCCTCCAATTGCATCTGGTTCCAGTTGCAATTGGAACTGGAACTGAAATTGGAACAATCATATTGGTTTTTCATCGGCTGTATCTCATGTTTTATTGTCATGTTGAACTCCAAAGAGTTCAAAGCTCTGAAGTCAAAGGATGTCATCCAAGGTCCAGGCTCTCTCACTCCCCTGCTATGAACTGCTATGAAATCTCAAGCAGTTCATTTAACTACTCAGAGGCTCAGTTTCCTTATCTGTAAAATGGGGATAATAACCCACTGTACAAGGTTGTTGTGAGGATTTAATGAAATAAATTGTCTGAAAGCACCTTGTAAATCTCACATAACCACACGAATGCACAGATTTGCTGTTGCTGCTTTATAAAGAACGTTTTTGTCATGGTATTATTATCAAATAAAATTTATGGTAAATTTTAATGTGTAGGAAGTATAATATAGAACTTGAAGATAACGGGGGTTATTTTGAGGTGAGAAGATGGACTAGAAGGACAAGGTTGGGTCTTGCAGTTCAAGTAGACCTAGATGACAGGAGATCATTGGTGTATTGGAAAGGATAAGGCAAAGAAGGCTAAACCAGAAGATCAGCAGAAGTGAGCAGGCAGAGGCAGGAAGTAAGCACCACAGGCCAAAGTCCAAACTAAGTACAAGGTCCGGGGGCGGGGCCATCAAGGAAGCAGAAAGAGGTGATAAGCAGAGATCCAGGTGGAAACCACTTGGATCTGAGCCACTGGAGTAGGTGGTTCAAGAAGACTTTGATAACAGGTAATAAAGAGGCCCTTCTACAAAAACTCAGTTTTGTTCATTCGACAAACATATATGTAGTGCCAGTTACATTTCAGGGGTTTGGAATGCAAAGTTAAATAAGGTAAGGAGCTTACAACCCAGTGAGGAAGACAGGCATACGAAAGGTATATAATACATCTGATAAGAGAAACGAGAGAGGAAAACATGGCGTGTTCCTGGAACAACAGGAGGAGCAGCTAACGCAGGCTGAGTTGCGTCAGGGACAATTCTGGAGGAGGTGATGACTGAGTGGAGCCATAAAGAGTGAACTGGAGTTAGCCAGGGGAACCAGATGCAATTGGAGGGGGAGGGCATCCCGGCAGCACCAACAGCATAGCCACAGAAGAGAAACACAAAGCAGGAAATCCAAGCAGTTTAAGTCGCTGCCACAAATGAAGGCCGAGAGTCAGGGAGGGGTGACTGGAGGTGATGGGAGGAGACGCTGCAATAGTTGGTAAGAAAGCTCCCTGGGCCAGCCTAGGAAGGCTGGGGTTTCTTCCTGAAGGCCATGGAGGCCATGGAAACCTTAAGCCAGTGAGTGATAGATAGATCAGAGAGAGCATTACTGAGAACCGACTTGCTTTGAATGAGGGACAAAGCAAGGGACTTGGGCACAGAGGGAGGTGGTGGACCAGAAAGACACAGAGAAACAAGGGAGGAAAATGCATTAGGCAAGGCTCTCCAGAGAAACACACTAAATGTGTGTGTGTGTGTGTGTGTGTGTGTGTGTGTGTGTGTGTGTGTGTGTGTGTGTGTGTGTGTGTGTGTGTGTGTGTGTGTGTGTGGTGTGTGTGTATAGTGTATATCAATATATATGCAGTATATAAAATATATTAAATATATATTTAAATATATATAAACACATATAGTTAAAAGCACACATACATACATATATTAGGAGAGTTACTATAACGAACCAGTTCATACAATTGTGGAGACTAAGAAGCCCCAAGATCTGTAGCTGACAAGTTCTGGACCCAGGAGAGCCAATGGTATGGTTCTAATCTAAGTCTGAAGGCCTGAGAACCAGGAAAACCAGTGTTGTAAGTTTCAGTTTGAGTATGAGTCCAAAGGCAGGAGAAAACAGATGTCCCAGTTCAAAGACAGTCAGGCAGAGAGAGCAAATTCCCCCTTACTCCACATTTTTATTCCATTCAGGCCTTCAACAGATTAGATAATGCCCACCACTTTGGGAAGGGCTATCTGCTTTATTCAGTTTACTAATTCAAATGTTAATCTCATTCAAAAACATCTTCGTACACATACCCAGGATAATGTTTAACCAAATATCTTGGCACCCCGTGGTTCAATGATGTGTGCTGTGTACTCAGTTGTATCCAACTCTTTACAGCCCTATGGACTGGGGCCCACCAGGCTCCTCTGCCCATGGAATTTTCCAGGTAAGAATACTGGAAGGGGGTGCCATTTCCTACTCAAGGAGATCTCCCCGACCCAGGGATCAAACCTGCTCCTTTTGTGTCTCCTGCATTGGCAGGAGGATTCTTTACCACTAGCTCCACCTGGCATGTTGACACCTAAAATTAACCATCACAGAGACCTTACCAGAATCAAGGTCTCACAATAAAGTAGCTCCAGGCATCTGATGGGCTTTGGTGCTGCACCCTTGAGCTGATACTTGCAGTGAGACCAAATGGGAAGAGGACCACAGCCTGGAGGAGTGAGAGGGAGGCCGGAACAAGCAACAGTACTATTAGAAATTATGATTAAGGTATAAATCTATATTTACTGACAGAGACAAATGTCCACTTAATATTGAAAAGGTGTTAAAACGCAATGTTCCACATGTATGAAGTGGTTTCATTTAAAAATGTGTTGTGTGTATGAGCAAATGTACACACGTCTAGAAGAAAGTCTCGAAATAGAAATATGAAAATGTTAATTGCAGAGTTTTTCTGGGTGTTATAATTCTAGGTGACTTTTACTTTCTTCCTTACACCTTTCTAAATTATCTTTTTTTATTCTCATAATAGGCACGAATTACCTTTGTCATCAGAAAAAAATCAATAAAGCTAACTTCATTTTAAAGAAATAATGTTAAAACCAAATGAGAATCCAACCAAGTCTCCCTATGCTTCCACTCTTGGGTGGTTCCTCGTTGATCCAGCTCCTTGACACAGCCCATGGAGTCTTCTGTGACAGGCCTTGTACTCTTAAGGACAAGGGGGGAATATTGGCTACTGACCACCATTCTAACCAAATAACCTCCCCACCTCAAACTGTCCCCTCCAGCAACACTCAGAAGTAGCATATTCCTAGACATATACAGCTGTGAGTCTTTAGCTCTCTTTCTTTTCCTGCTAATTCTTCTCCCCTCTTCATGACAAATGATACTCTCCACAAAACTCGGTCCAGGCAACTCTCCTCCCAGAAGCCACTTCTTGGTCTTGCCAGGCTGTGTTTCATGCCCCTACTTCAGCTTTCCACTTATCCCAATACCACAGCACCTCCATACTGAACTGTGGTTGCCTGTGGGATCCATGCGAATGTGTCTTTCTCCACTACTGGATGATGTATCTCTTCCCTCTGACTCTCTCCAGGAGTCTGGTCCAGAGCCAAACTCGAAAACTTCTGGTTGACTAAATGGATATTTCTTAGTGATGTGTAAGAACTAGGATCCAGATTGTATTTTATCATGGTGAGTAACAGTGGGCCAGTGAAAACTTAGAAAGGGAAGATGTTAATATTCTAACTCAGATAGTAGCCCTCCTCCCCTCTCTTTCTTCTCCTGCTTTGTCCCTGTTTTTCTTTCCTCTTCCCTCCAAGATCCCTATACCCACCTTCTTCCTTTTCTTTCTGGAGAAGTGTTCCTTAAATTTTGGTGCAAAAAAGAATTGCCTGGGGAGGCTGCTACATGCACATTCCCAGGCCCTGCCCATAGTTCTAATTTCTTAGGTCAGGGGCCCAAGAATCTGGATGTTAATAGGAACAGGTGGACCAGATGATTATACCAATTTTGAAAAACACTACCCTAGAAAATGTAGGATTCTTCTTTTTTCCTTCTCTACTAACATTAGGCGAGGGAGCTATGAATGTGTTACCTATGACATTCTCCATTTCCCAGTCATGTTTCCCGATCCTACAAGCTCAAATCATGTCATTCATACAGACCTCACACGCATCCTGGGACAAAGAGTCGCTTTCTGTGTGGCTGACATATGTACTGTGACTAAGTAACATCCCCCTTAAGCCTTCAATGCACCTGACTCACAAGTGTGATGACTGTGTCTTGTTATTTATATAACAACAATAATTACCACCATCACCATACTCACAACAACTGCCATTTATTAAGTTCCTACTAAGTGTCAGGCCCTGTGCAAAATATCTTACTAGCTTTATCTCATTTAATAGTCACAGCAACTCCATAAAGCAGATATTGTTCACTATCCCTACTATAGTGGTAAGGAAGCTGAGATTAGGGAGGTTATGTCCAAGGTCACAAACTTGTCAGTGATGGAGTCATTTCAACGCAAGCTGATGCAACTGCTAATCCCATGGTCTTCCCACTATGGGATTTATTTTGACTTATTCTCTTACCTGACTTATTCTCCTAACAAAGGTTTCCTCGGATAACAACAACAACAGCAGCAATAGTATATACTACATAACTCTTTACACCAAAATTAATTCCAGAAGGAGCACAGATTTAAAAGTAAAAAGATGAAACTTTAAAAGGATTATAAGAACATCTGGTGTCAGACAAAAATAGATAAAGCCCACAAAAGCCTTGTAGTTGTTCAGTTGCTCAGTCATGCCTGACTCTTTTTGACCCCATGGACTGCAGCACGCCAGGCTTCTCTGTCCTTCACCATCTCCTAGCGTTTGCTCAAACTCACGTCCACTGAGTCAATGATGCCCTCCAACCATCCTCTGTCACCCTCTTCTCCTCCTGACCTCAATCTTTCCCAGCATCAGGGTCTTTCCCAATGAGTCAGCTCTTCGCATCAGGTGCCAAAATATTGAGCTTCAGCTTCAGCATCAGTCCTTTCGATGAACATTCGGGGTTGAGTTCCTTTAGGATTGACTGGTTTGATCTCCTTACTGCCCAGAGGACTCTCAAGAGTCTTCTTCAGCACCACAGTTCAAAAGCGTAACTCTCTAATCTTTATTTACAACTAAAAACTATGTGCAAGATTAAAAAAAGAAACCACCTGAGGACTCTGAATTGTAAAGAGAAGAGACAGAGAAAGGAAGTGGAAAAACTGCATCAGCAACCTGTGCGGTGATGAGCTCCCCAGGTTTGACCTGAAGACAAGCCCCAGCCATGGAATTGTGTGCGGCAGTGCATGAAGCTGAAACTCTAATAGGAACTCCGATTCTCTGACCAAGATAATTTGGAAAAGAGGCCTCCGCAGTCTCCAAAGTATGTGAGGAATCCTTGTTCTCGTCTCTTTTTTTCTCTTGCTTCTTTGCCCTGAGGATGGGTCCCAGTCATGGAGGGGTGCTATCGCCTATAAGGATGCAGACAGATAAAACCCTAAGTAAAACCCCATCTTTGTGAGCAGAGGATCAGGAAAGACTCCTCTATCATCTGGCTCACAAAGAAGAATGCTGGAGTTATAGGAAAGACCCAGAAAACGGAATTTTCTAATTCTGTGTATAAACCTATACAAGGCTCAGACTTAACTCTGAAGTATGAATGCACCAGACAGATACAAAGCATCATGGGAAAATCTTTGAGAACTGACTTATAATTTAAACCACCACTCAAGCCTCAGATTAACCCCAGGGTAGCCCGAACATGGGACAGACCCCAAACACCATAGCAACAGTTTGAAAACTAACATTGGAAAAGTCATCCACAGAAGGGGGTACAGATCTTGCAATATGAACACAATAAGGTCTACTGAAATATAAATATCAACATTTGCCAGAGGATTTTAATAGCATACAGAGTCTCATGACATAATGTTTAGAATACAACCCCAAATTACCCAGCAAACACAAAAGAAGAAAACTTCAAGGGAAAAGACAAAAGATGCCAATTCCTAGATGATACAGATATTTGAAATGATCAGGCAAAGGTATCAAAGCAGTTTTCATAATGATGGTCCATAAGATAGAGAATAGTCTTGAAATACATGAATAGATAAATATTCTCAGCAGAAAAATAAAATCTATTTTTAAAAGGAAATTTTAAAACTGAAAAATATATAATCTGAAATAAAAGATTTACTAGATGGACTCAATAGCAGCATGGAGACGATAGAGATAAGAGTCAGTGAACTTGAAAACAGATGAATAGGAATTATCCAATCTGAATGATAGAGGGACTAGAGACTGAAAAACAATAAGCATAGCCACAGAGATCTGTGGGACAATATCATAATGTTTAGCATTCATGTCCTTGGAATCCCAGAAGAATAGATATTGGTACATTAAAACATTTGAAGAAACGATGGCCAAAATTTCCCAAATCTGGTGAAAAAGTCAGTTTACAGATCTAAGAAATTCAATAAATGGCAACCAAGATAAAGTCAAAGAAATCATGCCCAGACACATCATAATAAAACTACTAAATACCAAGAAAAAGTATTTAAAACCTTTGAAAGAGACTAAAGAAAAACAGCACTGTGTTTTTAGAAGAAAGGTAGTTCAAATGATTACTGATTTCTCATCATAAACCATGAGTCCAGAAGACAGTTAAACATCTTTAAAGTGCTGAAAGAAAACAAGTGGGGTATATCCGGTGAAAATATTTTGCAGGAATCATGGGTAAAATAAAGGCAATTTCAAATAAAGTAAATCGAAGAGAATTTGTAACCAGTCAACGGGTTTTAAAAAAATGCTAATGGAAATTTTTTAGTGCAAAGGAAACTGATATCAGGAGGAAATTTGGAAATTTAGGAATGAAAGAAAAACAAACAAAAATGGTAAAAATCTGGATAAATGGATACTAATTTTTATCTCTTAAACTCCTTAAAATATTTAAAACTAAAGCAGTAATTATAGAATTGTATAGGGTTTTCAACGTATGTAGATTGTAGACACAATAAACAGGATACCTATAAC
Source organism: Cervus canadensis (assembly GCF_019320065.1). Classification (NCBI taxonomy): domain Eukaryota; kingdom Metazoa; phylum Chordata; class Mammalia; order Artiodactyla; family Cervidae; genus Cervus; species Cervus canadensis. Next base: position 31,343,716 of record NC_057415.1, on the reverse strand, counting down.
ATAAAGGGATCCAGGTAAAGGAAACTATATGATTGCAGGGTTTCTGCAATTCATCTGAAGTAGTGAAATAGTAACGCTAAGTGGACTATAAAAGTTTAGACATGTTTGCTATAATCCCTAGAGCAAATTATCTATTTACTTAAATGCAAACAGATATAGCCAAACATCAATTGATATGTTAAAATGGAATACTGAAAGTGAAAGTGAAGTCAATCAGTGGTGACTGACTCTTTGGGACCCCATGGACTGTAGCCTACCTGGCCCCTCCATCCATGGGATTTTCCAGTCAAGAGTACTGGAGTGGGTTGCCATACTAAGTATAACTAAATAATCTGAAAGGATGCAGAAAGCGGGGACAAAGGAACAAAAATACTAGAAGGAACAACAGAAAATCAATATTAAATGGTAGGCCTATATCAATAATTAAATTAAATGTTAGGTCTGAATACACCTAAAAAACAGAGGTTGTCAGATTAGATTTTTTTTTAAAGACCCGACTATGTACTGCCTACACAAAATGCAAAATACAGAGACAGAGATAGATTAAAGGTAAAAGAGTGAGAAATGATATACCATGAAAACACCAATCAAAAGAAAGTTAATGAGGCTCTATTAATATCAGACAGGATAGACATTACAAGGTGTGAAAAGGAATGTTAAATAACAATGAAATGGTCACTTGACCACTTCACAAAGAAGATATCATAATCTTAAAAGTGTATGCACTTAAAACAGATCCTTAAATACATGAAGCAAAAAACTGTTAGGACAGAAGGGAGAAATATTAATAGATAAACCCACAGTCACACTTAGAGAGTTCAACATTTCCCATTCAATAAGTGATGAAATGAGTACACAGAATACTTGTAAGAATATAAGAAACCTGAACAACACTCTCAACCAACTTAATGTAATTGACATTTATAGATCATGCTACCCAACAACAGCAGAATATACCTTCCTTTTCAGGTCCCATGAAACATTCACCAAGATGGATGACATTCTGGGCCATACAATAAACCTTAACAAATATTTAAACTTTGAAATCATACAGACTGTGAGTGGTACTCTGCTATTTTACCACCATATTAGTATTTGTATAGAAAAAATATGTAAATTTTTCTTATGATTTTCACACTTGTGTGGGTTGGGGTCTTACCTGGGCTGCTCACTTAATGCTACATATTTTAATTTTTTGCAAGGTCCATGTCCAATACAGTAATCAGGAAATAGTACCAGGTTTTTCTGTTCTCACTGCTTAACATGCTTTTCTTCTTTAGTAACCCAGATCCCTCGGGTTTCCCTGTGGCTGATACTTACAACATGAACTTTGGAACCCATGTGACTCCAATCCTGTCAATTCACAAGCTCCCTCTATCTCACCGCCTCTCCTGGCTCTTGCTTTACTTCCTGCAGTGTGGCCATTAGTATCTCCACATCAAGGAGCCAACAAATCACAGTTCTTGTGTTAGACCTGGCATCTTTTTTCCATTAACTGACTTCTCCATTACTATTTTTGAGAGGTAGAGAGAGAATCTTTGCTATTTGAATTTTCCTCTAATTTGAATTATAGAGAAACTAGGAATTTACCCCATTTGTGAGTAGGAAGAAAACTTGATGTCAAAGATCCATATTTAAATCACACCTCTGTCACTTACCAGCTATGCGACCTTGAGCAGCTTATTTTATTCTTCAGGTCTCAGTTTCTCCATCTGTAAAATGGTTTGACAGGGTTAAAAAAAAATAGACTTGCAAATAATATTATACTTAGAACTGGACATGGAACAACAGACTGATTCCAAATCGGGAAAGGAGTATGTCAAGGCTGTATATTGTCACCCTGCTTATTTAACTTACATGTAGAGTACATCATGAGAAACGCTGGGCTGGAGGAAGCACAAGCTGGAATCAAGATTGCTGGGAGAAATATCAATAACCTCAGATATGCAGATGACACCACCCTTATGGCAGAAAGTGAAGAAGAACTAAAGAGCCTCTTGATGAAAGTGAAAGAGGAGAGTGAAAAAGCTGGCTTAAAAGTCAACATTCAGAAAACTAAGATCATGGCATCTGGCCCCATCACTTCATGGCAAATAGATGGGGAAACAGTGGAAACAGTGGTTGACTTTATTTTTGGGGGCTCCAAAATCACTGCAGATAGGGACTGCAGCCATGAAATTAAAAGACGCTTACTCCTTGGAAGAAAAGTTATGACCAACCTAGACAGCATATTAAAAAGCAGAGACATTACTTTGTCAACAAATGTCCATCTAGTCAAAGCTATGGTTTGTACAACAGTCATGTAGAGATGTTAGAGTTGGACGACAAAGAAAGCTGAGTGCCAAAGAATTGATGCTTTTGAACTGTGGTGTTGGAGAAGACTCTTGAGAGTCCCTTGGACTGCAAGAAGATCCAACCAGTCCATCCTAAAGGAGATCAGTTCTGGGTGTTCATTGGAAGGACTGATGCTGAAGCTGAAACTCCAATACTTTGGGCACTTGATGCGAAGAACTGACTCATTTGCAAAGACCCTAATGATGGAAAAGATTGAAGGTGGGAGGAGAAGGGGACAACAGAGGATGAGATGGTTTGATGGCATCACTGACTCAACAGACATGAGTTTGAGTAAACTCCAGGATTTGGTGATGGACAGGGAAGCCTGGCGTGCTGCAGTCCATGGGGTTGCAAAGAGTCAGACATGACTGAGTGACTGAACTTTACCTTCTCCATCAACTAAAGAAAATTCTGTCTTTGCTTCCTTGGGCTCTGCCTCTCCCATCAACCCACCACCTCCACCCCCAGCACATTAAGGATGGTTCTGTCTTCTCCAGATTTTTTTCCAGATCTATATTATGTAGATAAAATAATATTTAGATTTGTACTTAAAAGGGCAGGTCATCACTGGACTGGAAGAAGGAGAGGAAAAAGAAAAGGATAAAGAGAAAAAGACGAAACTAAAATAGAAAATGGTTGAAAATGTTTTTTTGGTTTTTTTTTTTTTTTTTTTCCCAAAAGACTATGTCAGCTCAGTTTGAGAGATTTGGGTGGAAGTTTGGACTAGGAAAGCACAAAGTTGACTGTGAGACAGATGAATGAATGTTAGATGATGGATGGATGGATGGACAGATAGGACAAACAGGAAGGCAAGAGGAAGGAAAGAGAAGATGAAAGAGGTGGAGGGAATTTGCTTCATGTAATAAATAGACTCTCTTTCAGGGCTTTTTTGAGAAACAGAAGTAAAAGTTCAAATTATTTCATGATGCCGGATTAATATTTCTCAGCTTGTTTCTCATCTAGAAGATGCTATTACTAAGTAACCTTGGCCTTGTATAGGCTGCATGGAAATAACCCTATAAGCTCTCACTGAGATAGAGAAAGTCCCATGAGATCATAAAATACAAAATTATAATTGTTTTATTAAGTTTCCTTTTGCTTTCCACTTGCATCTTAGTTCAGATCAGATACCCGAAGTGGTGAGCCCCAAATAGCTTGGATAACAGGGAAACTGTAGAACTGTAGTCTTTGTTTGAGTCTTCAGGGAAAGGGTACAGTTCAGTTCAATTACTCAGTCATGTCCAACTCTTTGTGACCCCATGGACTGCAGCATGGCAGGCTTCCCTGTCCATCACCAATTCCCAGAGCTTGCTCAAACTCATGTCCATCAAGTCAGTGATGCCATCCAACCATCTCATCCTCTGTTGTCCCCTTCTCCTCCAGCCTTCAATCTCTCCCAGCATCAGGGTCTTTTCCAATGAGTCAGTTCTTCGCATCAGGTGGCCAAAGTATTGGGGAAAGGGCATAAGTGGCACCTTATACATTCTTCAAATCAGCCAGCACCACTTAAAAAAAAAAAAAAATGAAGTCATTCAGTCGTGTCCGATTCTTTGCGATCCCATGGACAGTAAGACTACCCGGCTCCTCTATCCATGGGATTTTCCAGGCAAGAGTACTGGAGTGGATTGCCATTTCCTTCTCCAGGGAATCTTCCCTACCCAGCCATCATACCCAGGTTTCCCGCATTGCAGGCAGACACTTTACCGTCTGAGCCACCAAGGAAGCCCCAGCACCACTATACTGGTTTAAACAGTGCAGACTGCATCTTACTTCAGAGTCAACCCCCATGTCCCTGCCTTTCTCACTAGGCTGTGAACATCCTGAGCAACCGATATAGCCTGTTCATCATCTCTATATTCCCTGACAGAGAATCTGAAATATAACAGACAAAATGATTAAGCTCAGGATAATATTATGAAACATTAGCAGATTACCCAACACGCACACTCGGGCTTCCCAGGTGGCGCTAGTGGTAAAGAACCCGCCTGCCAATGCAGTAGATACAAGAGATGAGGGTTTGATCCCTGAGTCAGAAAGATCCTCTGGAGGAGAACATGGCAACCCACTCCAGTACGCTTGCCTGGAGAAGCCCGTGGACCGAGGAGCCTGTGGGGCTACAGTCCACAGGGTGGCAAAGAGTGGAACATGAATGGAGCAACTTAGCACACCCCCTCGCACACACATGCAAACACACGTAAGCCATGGCTCTCCTCCGAACCTAGACAGACAAGATATTCCACTTTTACTGCTTCAAGAAAGAAAGAACAAACATAGTTATTAATAATTCATAGCTTTTGACCTTCAAACGTGAGCTCCTGGCAGAAATAATCGATTTGGATAAGTACTTGCTGGGCTAATTCTTCCTCCTCACCCCATCTCATCCCCCTAACCCAGAGGAAGTAAAATTTACCTGCTCTAGAGGACAGTGTTGGAGACGAGAACAGACACTTAGATGAGGAAGAGTGTCGCTGTTTATGTCCCTCACCCACCCTCTCTCCTTCCCTCGAGTGAGGGGACATGCGTGTGGTCAGGGAAATGAGATGTACTCCAGGTTCCAAGGAGGAGAGGAGACTTGTGCCTCATACCAGGTGACACCTGAGGAGGTAAGGAGTAGTCTCCTCTCCCCACCCCCACGTGGAGTAGGGAGGGAGAGAGAAGCTTCAGATAAAAATGACCTATGACAAAGCCAGACCAAGAGGCCTGAGACAGTCCTATGAAACTCCCCCAAATCCTCAGAGTAGCTCAGGAGATCAGCCAAGTGTCTTTCATACTTACAAGGAGGACACAGATGCTAGATGAAGGAAAGCAAGCCAACAGTTCTACAGATGCCTCAAAAGCTGGATTTTTAAAAAATCACATAGCAATAAATGCTAGCATTTACCAAATATTAGAAGGCCAGATGGACCACACACTCCAAACTCTCCAACAGCAGTCAGAATGAGAAGAGCCCAGAAGGCCATATGCTTCTACCGTCTCCATCACACACACACACCCCTTCTGATGGCCTGAACTTATATACAGCTACAAGGAAGAAAAAAAAAAAAGGTGGGGAGGAGGAAGAAATCCCTGATCTGGCAGAGAAAACCTAAAATTGACAAGTTTCTGCCAGTGGGGGAATGAGGACCCAAGAGAGAATTTAATTGAAGTTACATAAAAACAAATCTATTGTTTGCAGATCTGAATTTTGAGGCCCCAAATTCATACTCACTACAACTGTTTGTTGATTGAATGAATAACTGAATTGTGTTGAGGGGTGGGGGGTTGGGCAGAAATTCCACTGCAGTAAGTTCTAGGTAGAGCAGTCTTGGCTACTTTACTCCAAAGTGAAAGTGAAAGTTAGTCATGTCCAACTCTTTGCCACCCCAAGGACTATACAGTCCATGGAATTCTCCAGGCCAGAATACTGGAGTGGGTAGCCTTTCCCTTCTCCAGGGGATCTTCCTAACCCAGGAATTGAACCCAGGTCTCCCGCAGTGCAGATGGATTCTTTATCAGCTGAGACACAAGGGAAGCCCACTTTAGACCAAGGAAGAGGGTAATTACTAAAAAAAGTAAGTGCTTTCTAGTCCTCACTTGGTGCTTATTATCCGTGGTTCCTTGAGTAAGTTGCAAGACTATTTGGGACTCAGTTTTCTTATCTGTAAAATGGGCATAATAATACCTGCCTGCCCTCTTGGCAATGTTATCAAGATGACAAAATGAGATAGCATGTGTGAGATAATTTACATGGGTTGTGATAAGGGCATGTGGATCACCCCTGTCTTGTGATCCTAGAAACAAGAGAAAAGTAAATGGACTCCAGGAACAGAGTTCTGTGGCAGCCCTGTTCTCCACCGAAATGTTTTTCGAGAACTGGCAAGGAACAGAGAGTAAGCTTTCCCTGGAATGGCATCCGTGCTAATTGGAGACCATCAAGGGTCGCATTCTCAGTAGTCAGCAGAGCACCCTTCATCAGGAAGAAACTCGCAGGGCACAAAACAGATTTAATTTCATTGGGAAACAGTCTTGTCTGCCTCACAACAACCAAGTAAGCTCTGGGTGACTATTCCCGTAAAACACGTCCTGTGCTTAGTAAGGCTATTATGGGGTGCAGAGACACGGTAAAGAAATCAATTAAACCTCTGACACATCCAATGGCGCTCAAAGACCTGTTACACAGGTTTCCCCAGAGGAAAATAATCACGTTGCATTATACTTTGGAAGCTGATCGAGGCAAGATTACAGAGACAAGTTTTGGGGTTTGCAAGACAGACTTTAGCTTTTCTACATCATTTTTGAAGTGCCAGTTAAAGGATTACGGCAGCCAGTCGTCCATTTAGTCCCACGGCAACCATGGTGGAGCAAGAGGGATTAACAGCATGTGGGCACCCTCCAGAAAACTGTAAGTTCTCTTTTTTTAGAAGCGTTTAAAGAAATGGTAAAAAAGATTGCAGTGTGTACCTTCGTGACCATTTTGGAATGAAAGAAACTGCTAAGCAAGTAGAATCAGAGGGATATTGAAACTGAATTTCTTCCTATTTTTATAATAGGACTCCGTCAGCAAAAAAGCAGTCATTGTCCAGCAAATCTGTTTTAAAAGAAGTTGTAGAATTTCCAGAAGAGCTTTGCAAAAAAAAAAAAAAAATGAACAAGAGGGTTAATAGTGGAAAGTGAATAATGTTTGTGGTTATACCGCTTGAACTGTTTCTATGACGGCAAGTGGAGATACCTACAATAAGAATTATGTGGTTTGGGGGCTAATTCAGACACCCGGGTAAATCAACTTTAATCGCAGTTCCTGAATGACTTCTGTGCCTGAGTTTGAATATACCAGAAGAGATTTTGAGGTTCAGGCAGTACGTTTTCCGAAGTGTTCCCTCCAAATGAGCTTCTGCGGAAATAAAAAGCTGAACGAGAGCAAGGCAAGCCAAGCATCACCAACAATCCCTGTGGAGAGACAGGTTATGACTTGTCAACGCCATAGGCGGGCCAGGAAGTGGTCTGGGGGCGTCTCAGCTAACCCTCCCCATGTTGAAGTCTAGTTCAAAAGCAAAGAACTAGAGAGAAAAGATCACATGAGGGTGGAGTGTAAATGTTCTGTTTTCAAGACATTTTGCCAGGAGAGAGAGAAAGTAAAGAAAAGGAAACCCAGAAAGTAAGGACGAGACCAGGCCTGCCCAGGGACCCGTTCAGCTGTGGTTCCAGGCAGGACATTTGCAGAGGAAATGCTCTCATGTTGCAGGAATCCGTTCACTTAGGAGAGTACAAATGTTTGACAATTCCGTTCATGAAGTCAACCTGCAGCACCTTTTTTTTTTTTTTAAAGTATGAGGAGGTGAGAAGGGAAGTATGAGGAAGGATCCCCTTTTTAACCAGATGGATTACTCGATGCAATATTTCATAAAAATCTTTTGTTCTTTTCTTGTTGAAGTTGCTATCTCATTCCTTAAGCTCCCCTCTATTGCTTGGGAAAAAATACTTTTTTTGGTAGAATAATATTTACCTGTGTGCACCAAGGCTTCCTTGGTCTTTCTAGAACAGAGGTCTCCCAGAGCTACTGAATGTGCTGGGACCTTGGGTCTCAGGGTCCTGTCAGTCGTGGGGCTGCAGGGATCAGGGCTGCCCTGCCTTGCGGTCTGTGCCTTGCTCCGCACTCTGCCCTCCCCCGACAAAGGCATAGCGGTGATTTCCAAGCAGTAATTTCCTATGAAAAAACAAGTTCCCATTGCTTAAAACAAACCCAAAGATGGAATAGCACTCAAATATTCCACCTTTTCATTTGGCAAAGAGGAGAACTGAATGCCCCAGAAAATTAAAATGAATTGGTTAAAGGCAAACACTAGTGGTAAAGAACCCATTTGCCAAAGCAGGAGATGTGGGCTTGATACCTGGGTCGAGAAGATCCCATGGAGAAGGAAATGGCAACCTGCTCCAGTATTCTTGCTTGGAAATCCCATGGACAGAGAAGCCTGGAGAGCTTCTCTGGGGTTGCAGAGTCAGACACGACTAAATCGACTTATAGGAGGAGGGAACCAGCCATAGAAGCCAGGTCCTTATGGATAACCAGTTCTGCCACACTGGTCTTCTTTTCCCTTTGTCCAAGGCTCTGGTTTTTCCAGTAGTCATGTATGGATATGAGAGTTGGACTATAAAGAAAGCTGAGCGCCGAAGAATTGGTGCTTTTGAACTGTGGTGTTGGAGAAGACTCTTGAGAGTCCCTTGGACTGCAAGGAGATCCAACCAGTCCATCCTAAAAGAGATCAGTCCTGGGTGTTCATTGGAAGGACTGATGTTGAAGCTGAAACTCCAGTACTTTGGTCACCTGATGGGAAGAATTGACTCATTTGAAAAGACCCTGATGCTGGGAAAGATTGAGGGCAAGAGAAAAGGGGACAACAGAAGGTGAGATGGTTGGATGGCATCACCAACTCAATGGACAGAGGTTTGGGTGGACTCCGGGAGTTGGTGATGGACAGGGAGGCCTGGCGTGCTGCAGTTCATGGGGTCGCAAAGAGCTGGACGCAACTGAACTGAACTGAACTGAAAGGAATTGGCAGGGTCTTCTTCACCTCACCTACCCCCGTCTCCATTTAGCCCATCACTCATATTCTTAACCATCTGAGCCACCAGGGAAGCCCCCCTTTAACATTTTTTTTCACCTTACCCACCCCCAATCTCCACTTAGCCCATCACTCGTATTCACAGCTTACCACACATACTACCTCTTCCTCAGGGATAAAAACTTCATATAATCCCTCTACACTCAGTCCAATTCTACACACATTTACTGAGTACCTACTCTGTGCAGCCCTATAAGAGGTCCTGGAGATTCACGGATAAACAAGACCCAATCCCTGCCTTCAGATACATAGACAGCCTGTTATCACAAAATGTCTAATTGAACTACAATAGATTTTTCTCTTGAATACATTGTATTACAGAAATACAGGAGAAAAGGGGACTTCCCTGGTGGTGCAGTGGGTGGGAGTCCGACTGCCAATCCAGGGGTCAGTGGGTTTGATCCCTGGTCCAGGAAGATTCCACATTGCTCAGGGCAACTAAGACCGTGAACTGCAACTACTGAGGCTGAGCTCTAGGGCCCAGGAGCCATAGCTACTGAGCCTGCATGTTGAAGCTACCGGAGCCTGTGCTCCGCTAACAGGAGAAACCACCCCAATGAGAAGCCCTCGCACCGCCACTAGGAGTAGCCCCCACTCGCCACAGCTGGGGAAAGCCCATGCGCAGCAGAGAAGACCCAGCCCAGCCAAAAAGGAAAATAGATAAATAAAAATTTTTAAAGGAGAGAGGAAAGGGAAGAAAATAGTTTGAAAACTCTTCAAAACATTAAACAGAAATATAATATGGCCCAGCAGTTCCACTCCTAGGTATGTACCCAAAAGAATTGATAACAGGTACCGATGCAGATATAAGTACATGCACGCAGTGGTCACAACAGCCCCAAAGTGGAAACCATCCAAATGGCCGTCATCAGATGGATGCATAAACAAATTGTGTATATCCTTATAATAGAATATTATTCAGACACAGAAAGGCATGAATTTTTTTTTTTTTGCTATTTTTATTTATTTATATACTTATGGGCTTCCCTGATAGCTCAGTTGGTAAATAATCGGCCTGCAATGCAGGAGACTCTGGTTCGATTCCTGGGTCGGGAAGATCCACTGGAGAAGGGAAAGGCTACCCACCCAGTATTCTGGCCTGGAGAATTCCATGGACTGTATAGTCCATGGGGTCCCAAAGAGTAGGACACGACTGAGCGACTTTCACTTTCACGGCCACATTGGGTCTTTGCTACTGCACACAGGCTTTCTCTAGTTGCAGCGAGTGGAGGCTACTCTTTTCTGGGGTGTGTGGGCTTCTCATTGCGGTGGCTTCTCTTGCTGCGGAGCGCAGGCTCAGTAGTTGCGACACACAGGCTTAGTTGCTCCGTGGCAGGTGGAAGCTTCCTGGACCAGGGATTGAACCCATGCTCCCTGCATTGGCAGGTGGATTCTTATCCACTGTACCACCAGAAAAGTCTGGTATGAACTTCTAACACAGTACTGTCACCACACAAACGAACCTCGAAAATATCACATTATATAAAAGAAACTAAACTCAAAGGTCACATATTACATGATTCCATGCGATATTCTAGACATATGAAATAGCAAAAATAGATAAATCCAGGACACAAAAAGTAGGTTGGTGATTTCCAGGGGCTGCAGGGAGGGACCACAGGGAGTGACCGCTTAAGGTGTATATGGTTTCATTTTGGGGTGATGAAAATATTCTGAAACTACATCGTAGTGATGGTTGCATTTGTACATGTATTAAATGCCACTGATTTGTTTAGTCTGAAATGGCTAGTTTTTTGTTATATGTGTTAAGTGGAGAGTTCTGAAAAGGCTGTGAAAGACCCAGGGATCAAGCTTACAGGCTCAACAGAGGGTCAGCTCACAGAAGCCTGGGATATCTTTGGACTGTATCCTGGAAGAAGTGGGATATCTAGTGAGGATTTTTAGGCATTAGGAGGACTTTCTCAGATCTGTGTTTAAAATGGATGTTGTCAGTGGTAGGCTGATAACACTAGGGAGGGTCTGGACCCATGGAAACTAGAGTCTGCCCAGTGAGGGAGCGTAAAGAATGTGCCAGGATATAAAATACTTGCCTGATCATGTTTCTGTTAAGTAAACATAATCATCTTCCACTCAATTTGAGCTCAGAGATAGCCACTGGGAGTGAACAATATTAGCCACGATTCTTTTAAAATCCACTTTTGAAACAATTCAAGCCTGTATTTTTGCACATCCTACCAGCTTTGGCACCCAACAGCCTTTTCAAAGTAAAATTAACCTGCTTCTGCTTTCTCTGATGATTACTCATAAGGACTTGTCTTTGAACAAATACTTCACCAAGGAAGAAAATGTGATGTTGATGACAGCAAATTGCCATCCAAAAATAGCTTACAAAAGGAACTATGATCCAAAATTAATACATGTATTTCCTTAGTCTCAGTGTTGGCCACTTTAGCATGTCAAGAAATACTTCACGCTGTAACTTTTTTTAAAGTTGCTAATGACATTATTTTGTACAGAGAATAAAAATTTGAATGGAATCAGAAGAAAAAATCTGATCTGCTCCATACTCACCTAAGCACCAAATTCAATGTAACCTAACAGAACTGTACAGAATCTATCAAGTCAAACTTGGCTAAAATTGGGAATTCAAAAAGATTTCTATCTTGTAGTCAGTGTGCCTGCCCATCAGCTTCCCCTTCTCTTTCATTCTAAAGGAAACCCCAGTACTGAGAGGTTTCCCAGATGCGGGACTCAGCAATAAAACCATTCAGGCACCCGGCTTTCATGTCCATTGAAACTTCTTCCAAAATTCGCTCTGGGTGCAGGATCAGTTTCATTTGGAAAGTAAACAAATAACAGCAGCAGTGAAGAGGAGAGAGGAAAAGTTGGGCATCGTTGGCATCATATGTGGAAAGAAATACATTCCAAGAGCAAGAATGCTTTCCATATGAATCCTCAGACTTACTACTTCACACTTATGTGCCAAGACAAGGATGTGGCTTTCAGGCTGGCTTCAGTGGAATGTTTTTTCACCTTCCACATCATTCAGTCAACAAACGCCTACAGAGATCCTTGGCCAGGCTTGGGGCCAAGTGTTAGGATCCAGAGATGAAGATGTGCTAACTGGATCCTGGAGGTGCTCATAGGCTAGAGGTCAAGGAGGGGAGTTATACTGGGTGACAACCAGGTCTAACACAGCATCATTATCAATTAGGACTCCCAGCTTCCAAGAGCCAGAGATGTCATTCTCTGCCATTATCTGTCACTCTCACAACTACACTGCATGTAGGTATTATTATGCCCATTTTAAAGATAAGATATAGGACTTGCCTGGTGATCCAGTGGTTAAGAATCTGCCTGCCAATGCAGGGGACACAGGTTCAACCCCTGGCCCAGGACGATCCCACATGCTACAAAGCCCCTGTACCACAACTACTGAGCCCTTGTGCTGCAACCACTGAAGCCTGCATACCTAGAGCCCATGCTCTGCAACGAGAGAAGCCACGGCAGTGAGAAGCCCTGCACCACAATGAAGAGTCGCCCCCACTCACCACACTAGAAGAAGTCCACGGGCTGCAATCCAGACCCAGAGCAGCCAAAAACTGGAATAAAAAATTTTAAAACAACAAAAAAGATAAAATAAAAACTGAAGCTCAAAGAGGCGAAACTTGCCCCCAACCACCCAGCTACCAGTGGTAGACACAGGCAGATTTGGGTGAGGTCCTTTTGATTCCAAAAACCCTGCCTAGTCTCGTCTATCCAGGTCCTTTTCACTGTGATCAGGGATAAGATCAAAGTCATTCAGAACTTACTCCAGCTTGTCTTAGCCTTTCATCAAAGAGTGGTGGTATCTACATTGTGGATTGATGGCAAAATTGCCAGGTTTTAAACATTAATGTTAATGACACGGGCAGGGTGGGGGAAAGTTAGATATTTATGCTTAACTAGAAGAGAAATAGTGGAGAAGGCAATGGCACCCCACTCCAGTACTCTTGCCTGGAAAATCCCATGGACAGAGGAGCCTGGTGGGCTGCCGTCTATGGGGTCGCAGAGAGTCAGACACGACTGAAGTGACTTAGCAGCAGCAGCAGAAGACAAATAGAAACTGCTATGAGAGGCTAGATCAACATGGCATAGAGAGAAGAAAACACTGGGCTTCATGACACTGGATTTGACACTGATTTTCTTGGATAAAACAGCAAAGGCACAAGTAACGAAAAAAAAAAAACAGACAAATTGGACTTCATCAAAATGAAAAACTTTTTGTGCATTAAAGGACACTATTAATAGAGTGAAAATGCAACCAAAAGAATGGGAAAAAATACTTGCAAATTACATATCCTATAAGGCATTAATGTAAAAAGTATACAAAAAATTACTGAAACTCAGGGACAAAAAAAACCAACCTGATTAAAAAATAGACAAAATACTAGAATAGATATTTCTCCAGAGAAGATATACAAATGGCCAATAAGCACATGAAAAGATATTCAATATCACTAATCATTAGGGAAATGAAAATGAAAACTGCAATGGGATACCACTTCACATCCATTAGGATGGCTATCATAAAAAAAAGAAAAAAGAAAAGAAGTGTTGGCAAGGATGTGGAAATACTGGAACCCTTGTGCACTGTTGGTAGGAATGTAAAATGGAGCAGATGCTAGGGAAAACAGAATGGCAGTTCCTCCAAAAATTAAAGTTAGAATTACCATATGAACCAGCAATTTTACTTCTGGCTACCTGCTTCAGTGAAGGGAAAGCAGGGACATGAAAAGAAATTTGCACACCCATGTTCATAGCAGGATTATTACAACAGCCCCAAAGTGGAAGCAACCCAAGTGTTCCTTGATGAGTAAATGGATAAACAAAACATGGTGAATGTACACAAAGGAATATTATTTAGCCTTAAAAAGGAAGGAAATTCTAACACATGCTACAACGTGGTTGAAATTTGACATTATTCTAAGTGAAATAAGCCAGTCACAAAGGGACAAATACTATATAATTCCATTGATATGAGATACTTAGTCAATTTTATAGAGACAGAAAATAGACAGTGGTTGCCAGGGGCTGGCAAGGGAGGAATGGGGAATTAATGTTTAACAGGCAGAGTTTCAGTTTGGGAAGATGAAAAAGTCCTGGAGATGGATAGTGGTGATCTTGCACAACAATATGAATGAATTTAATACCACTGAGCTGCATATCTAAAAATGGTTCAGAGGGACTTCCTTGGTGGTCCAGTGGTTAAGACTCTGTGCTTCCACTGCAGGGGGAGCAGGTCCCATCCCTGGTGAGGGAACTAAGATCCCACATGCCACAGCCAAAAAAAAGTTAAGCTAATAAATTTTATGTTAGGTATATTTAACCACAATTTAAAAAAAAAAAAAGATGGCATACAGAGCACTTGAATTGACCTCAATACCACCCAAGATTCCTTTTAATGACAGAAAAAAATATGCTTTTTAAAATTCCATTCGATGGGGAGTTAAGGATAAGAGTTTCAACTTTGCAAGATGAAAGTTATTGAGGTAGATAATGATGAGCATTGCACAACAATGTGAATGCACTTAACACTAACAGTTCAGATGGTAAATTTTAGGTTATTTGCATTGTGGTGGCATGTTTAGCCACTTAGTCATGTCTGACTCTTTGTGATCCCACGGACTGTAGCCCACCAGGCTCCTGTGTCCATGGGATTTCCCAGGCAAGAATACTGGAGTGGATTGCCATTTCCTTCTCCAAGTGAAAGTCACTCAGTTGTGTCCGACTCTTTATGGCCCCATGGACTATAGAGTCCATGGAATTCTCCAGGCCAGAATACTGGAGTGGGTAGCCTTTCCCTTCTCCAGGGGATCTTCCCAACCCAGGGGTCAAACCCAGGTCTCCTACACCGCAGACAGCCTGCTTGCAGGTGGATTCTTCACTGACTGAGCCACTACCACAATTAAAAATAAAGATCCATTAGAACACTAGAAAGCAAGAATAGCTGCTACCAGTGACACCAACCTACCAGAAAATGTGGGGAATTTCTGAATGATAGAAAGCAGTTCAGTTGAAATTGGACTAAGAGAAGAAACCTCAGCTTGAAATACTTGCAAGAATGCTTGCTGTGAAAGGGGGTCAAGGAAAAGAGTGATTGTCCAGGAAATTAACTGGGGTACTCTGCAAGACCACTTGAAGGGCAAGGTGAAGTATAGACTGAACCCCACCCCAGAGTTTCTGATTTAGTTCATCTGGGACAGGGCCTGAGAAATTTCATTTCTAATAAGTTCCCAGGTGGTGTTGCTGCTGCTGGTTTAAAGATCATAATTGAGAACCACTTTGAGAAGTAGCTAGACCTGATAGGGCTTCCCCCTCCTTCTCCTATAACAAGAAACAGATGATAGCATCTCTCCCAGGTGGAAACACTGAGTGTGATCCTGAGATCCCAGCTTCCTAGAAAATGCAAGGGGTAGAGGAGAATGAACCCCCATACTGGAGGACTAGCCTCAGTATATTCCACCACCACCACCCCCATAATGATGAGAGAGACCTGGACCGTATCTACAATCACTGTAAGCTTACCAGACATTCCTAAAGTCAAAGGAGAGAAGGCAGCCAAGAACTGCCAAATCTTTAAGCAACATCAGACTAAAGAAGAACATTGGTATTGTCAAGAAAGAGAACTCATTCACAAGTGAAATTAACCAAACAATATGGTGTTAATTTCTGTGAATAAATAGCAACATAGTTCTTTCTTTTGAATATTCATACCTTTTTAAACAGTGGCTTAATGAAGTATAATTTACATCTAATAAAATTCACCAAATTTAAGTCTACAGTTCAATACATTTTGGCAAATGCATACAGTTATCTAACCACCACGACAACCAAGAGAGAATATTTCCATCACTCAAAGATTTTTCTTGGTGCCCATTTTCAAAAAGCACTGGGGGGGAAAGTCATATTGCCAGCTTTTTCCTGGGCACAGAGGGGAAAAATCTGAGTTAATTAGCTTGGGGTCACAGAAGATGGGGCAGCTAGATTCTCTGGAAAGAGAATAAGAGGTGAAGCTTCTCCAGGAAACCGTTTCTCAATCTTAGTTGCACACAAAATCAATGGGAAGATTTTCGTAAAATACCACTGCCTGGACTCAACCCCCAGAGTTTCTGATTTGCATCATCTCTGGTGGATCCTGGCTTCCCTCGTGGCTCAGACGGTAAAAAATCTGCCTCCTGCAATGCAGGAGAGCTGGGTTCCATCCCTGGCTCCGGAAGATCCCCTGGAGAAGGGAATGGCAACCCGTTCCAGTATGCCTGCCTGGAGAACGCCATGGACAGAGAAGCCTGGCAGGCTACAGTCCATGGGGTCACAAAGGGTTGGACATTAGTGAGTCATACACTGACACTCACACACACACACACACACACACACAGGAGCCCAGGCATTGGGTATCTTTTAAAAGTCCCTCCAGGTAATTCTCACGATCAATCAAGGCTGAGAGATAGTGGGTTAAAGGCAGTTATTTCTGAAAATAGAGAGTAGCTTTTTAAAAATCATAAAATCTATATAACAACTGTCACTAAAACAAATTACTTAAAAGGAAAATTTATACCCAATCCTGCCGCCCTTGCACAGTAACCATTCTTGACGCTCTGTCTGCACACAGCCATATTTTGGCACCACTTGATGCACTGTGATGAAGCTGCAATTTTCCTTTTAAGTTCCCATTTATCATAAACATCTTGCTTATGTCCCTATCTAAGGAGACAGTTTAGGGTAGCATTTCTGAGTGTGGGCTTTGAAGTCAAAGCTGGGTTAAAACCTCTGATTTTTCACCTACAAACTGTGAATCTCCAGCAAACACCAACACATGCTTGAACTTCAGAGGCTCCAGCGGTATGATAGGAATAATAGTACCTACCTCTTGGGTACCGACCTCATGATTTCATTCTGAAGGCTGATGTTTGTAAAGACACAGCAGCAAAACACCTGGCAGGCACACTTCTGGCTTTCAGGTAACGGTAGCTGTTAATATCATCGAAACAGGTAGGATAATCCACTGAAAAGAATGCCATTCCAGGGCAGTAAATGTAAACAGACCTAGGGGTTGGGAGGAGGAGGAAGGGACCCCGTGCAGTCTCCCAGCGAGGACTCAGACAGGCTGGGGGAGTGGCTTACAGAAGGCAGCACGTGTGAGTGCACGTGTGTGTGTGTTCTAGAGGCCGGTACAGGGTGGAGTTAACCACAGTCAGGGAAAATGCTGAGGGAGGAAGAAGAATTCAAGACAGTCCCTGGATGGCCTGTTTCAATAGCAACACCATGAGAGCAACAAGAGCCACAAAGAATGGAATGGACAGGCCAACTGAGCTCATTCTCTTGTTTTCTCTCCATGAGGCTAGAAAACCAGGCTGATTCCAAGCAGGACTGAGGAAACATCCCTGGGGGTCTCGGATGATCCCAGGAGGTCAGGCCTGGAGGGTGGAGGAAAAGCAGTCCTGTGTCAGGAGGAATAAGAGGATCAGGCCATTTAATTTGACCCTTAAAAATAATGAGCGTTAGTCATTCAGTCGTGTCCGACTCTTTGTGACCTTATGGGCTGTAGCCGCCAGGCTCCTCTGTCCATAGCATTCTCTAGGCAAGAATACTGGAGTGGGTAGCCTTTCCCTTCTCCAGGGGGTCTCCCTGACCCAGGGATTGAACCCAGGTCTCCTGCATTGCAGGCAGATTCTTTACTGCCCGAGCCACCAGGGAAGCCCCTAAAAATAATAGTAATATGAAGGTATAGAGAGGTGCTATTCTGGATCCTTTAATTAAATCATTCTCTTTACAGCAATCCTATGAATTAGGTATTGTTATTATCCTCATTTTACAGATGAGGAAACGGAGACATAGGCAGTTAAATAAACTTGCCCAAGATCATGCAGTAAAGGGCAGAGTTAGAATCAGAAACCCAGAGACCATGCTCTTCACTACCACTGTACAGATAAAGTGAGACACAGCAGCTATTTTATAATTAAATTTAAATGGTCATGATACCATATCATAATGTGCTCCCTCATCCCCTTTTTATTCAGTATTTTTCCACTGTCCGCTGTAGCAAACATCTGCATACATAGCTTTTCACTTCTGTTGAATTATCTCCTTAGGATTATTTCCCGTGCATGGCGTTACTTGGGCCAGGGAGGTCAACAACGTCATAGTTGTTGCTACATGTTGTTGTTGTGTTTACCCAACAGGCTGCACCAGTTGACACCGTCACTGGCAGCGTAGGAGTATACCATTTTTACCACCACCTCAAGCAGCAGGGGGAGAATTATTGTTTTGCAAATGTTTATTTATAAACTTTTTTTTAAGATTTTATTGCTGTGAAAGTTGGATATTTGCAGCATCAGGCTTGCTGGTCACCTGGGCTTCTGGGATTTTCCTTAAATGCAAGGCTCCTTCCTTCACCTCCCCTGAAGTTGAACCATTACCCCCACCCTCCCGCCCCCTCCCCACTGCAGGCCAGGTCCTCGACTCCCAAACTATCTGGATCTCTGGGAGGTGAGTGGCCCATATGTCTGGCCTTTTGCCTACAGCACGCATAGAATGTCGCCACATTTTGGCTGGGTTTTCTCTCCCTCTGTACCAGCTGGCTTTCCTGTATGAATTGGAACAGCCTTTAAGACAGGCTAGCTGTCCTCCTGGTTATAGAAACCAGTGTTTCTCAGACCTAATCGTATCTACAAAGCACCTGAAGATCTTGTTAAAATGATTCTGATTCAGTAGGTCTAAGGCAGGGATTGATTCAGCCAACTCCCAGGTGATGCTAATCTTGCAGGTGCTAAGAACCTAAATTAAATTATTTAAATTCCTCAGACCAGACAACAAATAAAGCCCAGGCAGTCCCATCAGAACCTTCTAATTCCAGCTCTGTCTCTGACAGCCTCTGGGGCCTTGGTCTTGTCAAGCTCTCTGAGCCTCAGTTTCCCCAACAGTACGATGAAAGGATGAAACCAGACATTCTCTGAGTCCCTTCTATGGTTTTTGTTTCCATATTGGACTTCTTTAGCCCGTTCATATTATTTTCCCATAGTATTTATTTAACAAATGATTTTTGAACTTGGAGAATGAACATAAGCTACCTTTTTAAACACTAGGAATATAAAGGAATGAACAATTTAGACATAGTCCCTGCTTCGTGACAGCTCAAGTCGAGTGGGAAAGACAAGCAAATTAGAGTGAGAAAACAGCTTGATATGTGTTTGGGTAGAAAAAGCTCAGGGTGCAGGGGGAGCAAATAGAAATTGGATTTCACCCAGACCGACCAATGGGAATCAGGAGAGATTTCCCAAAGAAAACCATTCCTAAGATGACCCTTGAAGGATGAGAGGTGGGATTCATATGCAGTTGGGCAAGGAAAGTGGACTCTGGTTGATGCAGTGGGGAAGGCCTGGCCAAGGCCCAGGGCAAGAAAGAGCATGGGGCTCTCCTGAAGCTGAAGAGATGCATGTAGACAGAGGGTGGAGGAGAAGGGGCGAGAGAGGAGCGGGGGAGATGGCAGGGTCCAGAGGATCGAGGTTAGGGTTAAGGATACCATGGATGTGGACATTTTCTAGGTGATGGCAAGCCCTTAGAACACCTGAAGAAGGGATGAAACTGACCTGGATTTTAGCAAGATCACTTTGCCAGCAGTGGGGTGATTGAACTAAAGGGGATGTGACCAAATGTGAGGAAAGCAATAAAAAGACCTGCAAGAGATAAGAAAAGGCTGGACTAGAGCACAGCGGTGGGGAATGGTAGCATCTAGACAGAGGCAGGAGGCAGAACTGACAGGTCTTGGTTGAATGTGGGGAGCGTGGGGTTGGAAAAATACAGACATCTTACTGGCTTACAATAACAAACATTTATTTCTTTGCACATGGGCCTGTGGGTCAGCTGGGCTCAACCTAACTCAGCTGGGCTCAGCTCCAGGCTCTAGGTCAAGCTCAGGTTTATCTCATGTGTCTGCTATTCGGGCACCCAGGCTCTCCTCGTGACAGATGGCAGGAGCCCCAGGGGAAGCAGAAACACAGGTGACTCCCAGCACAGTGTCACGAGAGCCTCTGTTGGAACGGCCATGCAGTCATCCGTTTGTTCAAAGCAAGACCCATGGACAAGCCCAAAGTCAATGAAGTGCACAAGTACACTCTGCTTCAAAATAGAAAGGAAGGGAGAATGAGGATTTGCTGAACAATAATAGAGTCTACCATGGGGATTAAACCCAGCCCCCAAATAGACAACGGAACCATTCACGGAAATAAGGAACACGTAAGGAGGACCATCTGAGCTATAGGGCTTCCCTGGCAGCTCACACGGTTTTCCTTATGTGTTCCTTATTTCCATGAATGGCTCCACTCTCGTGGGGGCCTCCCTGGTGTCTCAGATGGTAAAGAATCTGCCTGCAATGCAAGAGACCTCGGTTCAATCCCTGGGTCAGGAAGATCCCCTGGAGAAGGGAATGGCAACCCACTCCAGTATTCTTGGACTTCCCTGCTGGCTGATGGTAAAGAATCCACCTGCAATGTGGGAGACCTGGCTTCGATCCTTGGATTGGGAAGATCCCCTGGAGAAGGGCATGGCAACCCATTCCAGTAGTTTCACCTGGAGAAGCCCCATGGACAGAGGAGCCTGGTGGGCTACAGCCCACGAGGTGTCAGAGTCAGACAGAGCTGGGCGACTTTCACTTTCAAGGAGGACTATGGTTTTGGATAGAGGTGCAGAGAGAAATGGACTCCATTCACTTAGCGTGGAGTTCCTGGTGGGATGTTCTAGCAGAGATGTCAGAGAAGCAGTTGGATAAGTTGCCCACAGCTCAGCAGAGGGAGATGGGCTGGAGATATGAATTTGTGAGTCATCAGCACAGGGTTGGCCAGGAGAGGGGATGAGATCATCCAGGGAGAATTTGCAGAGTTAAAAACAGGGCAGGCCTAGCACAGAACCCTTGGGAACATCAAGGAATGTTCTTGGAAGAGAGGCCAGCAAAGGGGATGGAGCTGTAGCCAACACAGAGCAAAAAAGATGGAGTCCTGGAAGCCCAGGGACAGACGTGTTTCAAGGAAGAGGGAGTGGGCCAGAGTGTCCAACACTGATAAAGTCCAACGGGTCTGACCACAGGGCATCAGTTTCCCCAAAACACGGTGCTCTGAAGCTAGACGTTCAAACACACGGAGAGAGCTCTTTGAAAGAAATTCAGTGGCCTGTCTCTACATTTGGAACGAGGCACAAGCAGACACATCCACTCCTCCCTGAAATTATTTACAAAAGTTTTTTTTTTTTTTTTATCAAAGTGCAACATACATACTGAAAGATGCACAAACTTTGAGTGTATGTAAGTGCATGTAAGCTCAATGCATTTTCCCAAGACGAGCACACCTTGCATCCAGCACCCCAGCGGCACCCTGAAAGCCGTCCATTGGTCCTCTTCACGAAACCGCTTCCACACTGATTTTCACAAGATGCCAGTGCACTGTGAGATCAGCGGGGAACCCTGATGAACCTCAGGCTCACTAGTTCCTATCTCAGAGCTTCCTGTTTTCCCTGCTCCTCCCACCCCAACCTCTTCCCACAGGGCTCCCTCTCTCTCTTTCTCCTGATTCATTCCTTCTCTCTGTTCATCATCCATGCAGTAAACTTGATTAGAGGGCCCGTGTGTTATATACTCTCCCAGGGGGCAGAGAGAGACTATAAAGGTGAGGAACCCCAGGTCTTGTGCTTTAAAAGACAAACGTGTCAATAGGCAATGTGGAAACATCTCGATGTGATGCTGTGGAAACAGAGTTGGTACTGTGTGTGGGTATAGAGTGAACGTGCACTTGGGAAAAGGTGTATCAGAAATGGTTGAACTTGTGCGGGAAGGATGAAGAGGACTTCTAAGCCTTTGATGGAGTGGAGCAGGACCAGCTTTTGCTTTATGCCGTGGGCTTCTCCTGTGGCTGCCCTTCACTGCTCACCACTGTTTCAAGCACAGACTGATTTTTCTTCCCATTGAACAACCCACACCACTGACAGTGCTGTACCTGGACAGTGGAGGTGGTGTTCAGTTGCTCATTTGTTTCCGACTCTTTGTGACCCCATGGACTGCAGCATGCCAGGCTTCCCTGTCCTTCACCGTCTCCCGGAGTTTACTCAAATTCATGATCTTTGAGTCGGTAATGCTATCTAACCATCTCATCCTCTGTAGTCCCCTTCCCCTCTTGCCCTCAATCTTTCCCAGCATTAGAGTCTTTTCCAGTGAGTTGGCTCCTCACATTAGGTGGCCAAAGTATCGTAGCTTCAGCTTCAGCATCAGTTCTTCCAATGAATATTCAGGGTTGATTTCCTTTAGGATTGACTGGTTTGATCTCCTTTCTGTCCAAGGGACTCTCAGAGTCATCTCCATAACCACAGTTAGAAAGCATCAGTTCTTCAGCACTCACTCTTCTTTATGGTCCAACTGTCACATCCATACATGACTACTGGAAAAACCGAAGATGCGACCATACCGCCTTTGGTCAGCCAAGCGATGCCTCTGCTTTTTAATATGCTGGACAGTAGAGGGCGCTAAAAGACTGTGCTTGATTCAAACTGCCACGGACTTTGCGATCCAAGAGGAAACACTTCCAGCAAGGCTCTGGAAGACGTGCAAACAGAGAAGACGAGAGAGAGGAAGAGATGTGCCCAGGATCACATGGCTGCTCAATAGCAGAACAAGCCCATTCCACCAGACCCATGCAATTTACTCGGTGATCCAAAACTCACAATTAGTATAATTTAAGGATGCTTCTAGAAGCATTACCAGGGCTTCCCAGGTGGCTCAGTGGTAAAGAATACGCCTGCCAATGCAGGAGAAGCAAGAGGTTCGATCCCTGGGTTGGGAAGATCCCCTGGAGAAGCAAATGGCTACCCACTCCAGTACTCTTGCTTGGATAATCCCATGGACAGAGGAGCCTGGTGGGCTACAGTCCTTGGGGCCACAAATGGTTGGACATGACTGAGTGACTGAGCCCTAGAAACATTATCCTTGTTCTTTTTTGCCATGCTATAGAGGCATATCTCAGCTTACAAACCTATTACAAATATATCTAGACGTTTTCTCTTTCTTCCTAAAGCTGAAGCTAGTGTCATGTTCCCTGGAAAAGTACAATGGTTCAGAGCAAACACAGGCTCTGGAATAAGTCTGGGTTTGACTGTAAGATCTGCCTTCTTCTTAGTATGACTCTGGATGCATTTCTTAACCACCTCCAGTCTCTGGATCCTAATCTATCAAAGCGGGCCATGATCACACACATACCATACGAAGGTGTTGTCGGGGTTAAGTGAGTTGATGCAAACGAAGTTCCTGGCAAGGAATGATTGCTCCGTCAACACAAGCTCTTATTCTCAGTCTCCTGGCTGGGCAGCACTGGACAACCACTCCTGCCGTGTCCATGTGTGTGAGGAGCCCAGCCGTGTATTCTCAAGCCCTTGGAATCAACAGGCTTGTTTGGTTTTGAGTCCCTGTCCTGCCCTGTTTATGGGCTGTGTGATCATGAGCAAGTCCCTCCTCTGCCCTGAGCTAGTTTCCTCATTCCTTAAAGGGCTGATAATATCATTATTAATATTACTCCTCCTGGTGCAGCAAGAATTCCTTTTAGGTCAATTCAGAAAGTATTTTCTGATACCCTACTATGCCCTAGGCCCAGTGTGTGTGTGTGTGTGTGTGTGTGGAAGTGGGGGAGGGGGGCGTCCTAGAAAGAAAGACAAATCAGTCTAAGCCATGTACTTGAGGATCTAGTAGTCAAGTGGGCTAAATATGCTGGTGATCCTACAAATTACCAAAGACTATGATGAATACAAGAGAAGGAGAACTAGTTAGAGGGTTCCAGGAAGTCTTCCTGGAGGAGGTGAAATCTCAGTTGGCTTTTGAAGAATGAATAGGCGTTTGCCAGATTCATTTTCCTTTAAAGTCAATGGAGATAGTTTGTGGAATCAGGAAGGTCTTGTACATGTGTGTACATGTGTGTGTGTTAGTCACTCATTCGTGTCCAACTCTCTGTGACCCCATGGACGGTAGTCTGCCAGGCTCCTCTGGAGTCCATAGACTTCTCCAGGCAAGAATACTGGAGTGGGTAGCCATTCTCTTCTCCAGGGGATCTTCCCAACCCGGGGATTGAACCCAGATCTCCTGCCAGAATCTCAGGCAGATTCTTTACTGTCTGAGCCACCAGGGAAGCTCTTGCAGTACATCCCAGTTAGAGCTTTTCTTTTGTCCAAACCTCATGGACCCCAGGCCCAATACACCATCTCATTTCTCTCCTTTTTCCTAGATACCCCTCCGAAGGAGGCAGGTGAGCCTTGGTTCAGTTCAGTTCAGTTCAGTCACTCAGTCGTGTCCGACTCTTTGTGACCCCATGAATTGCAGCACGCCAGGCCTCCCTGTTCATCACCAACTCCCGGAGTTTACTCAAACTCATGTCCATCGAGTCGGTGATGCCATCCTCTGTCGTCCCCTTCTCCTCCTGCCCCCAATCCCTCCCAGCATCAGGGTCTTTTCAAATGAGTCAACTCCTCGCATGAGGTAGTCAAAGTACTGGAGTTTCAGCTTCAGCATCAGTCCTTCCAATGAACACCCAGAACTGATCTCCTTTAGGATGGACTGGTTGGATCTCCTTGCAGTCCAAGGGACTCTCAAGAGTCTTCTCCAGCACCACAGTCCAAAAGCATCAATTTTTCGGCGCTCAGCTTTCTTCACGGTCCAACTCTCACATCCATACATGACCACTGGAAAAACCATAGCCTTGACCAGGCGGACCTTTGTTGGCAAAGTAATGTCTCTGCTTTTTAATATGCTATCTAGGTTGGTCATAACTTTCCTTCCAAGGAGTAAGCGTCTTTTAGATACCCCTCTGAAGGAGGCAGGTGAGCCTTGGTACGCTGGTGAATTAAACCTGCTTTAAGAGGAAACAGGGCTTCCCCCTAGTGGCTCAGAGGCTAAAGACTCTGCCTGCAATGCAGGAGACCCATGTTCAATCCCTGGGGTGGGAAGATCCCCTGGAGAAGGGAATGGCAATCCACTCCACTATTCAGGCCTGGAGAATCCCATGGAGAGAGGAACCTGGCAGGCTACAGTCCATGGGGTTGCAAAGAGTCAGACACAATTGAGCAAGTAACACTAAGAGGAAACGAGTCCAGGGATATCTCCCTGGTGGTCCACTGGTTAAGACTCCATGCTTCCAATGCAGGGGGGCATGAGTCTGATCCCTGGTTGGGGAACTAAGAACCACTTGCTGCATGGCAAGACCAAAATAAATAAATAATAGAGTCCAGCATGATATGATTTAAAAAATAAAAAAGGAAAGGAGCCCGAATCATGGCAGTTGGGAAGGGAGCCTTCCCCCGCGCCCCCCAGCCCACACAGATCACCTGGAGGTGGGGCATCCCGCCTGGCACCTGTCCCAGGGGAGCAGTCCCCATCTCAAGACTGAGGCATTCCTCTGCCTTCCAGCGGAGTGGGCACAAAGACCCCACCTCTATTCCTCTTGCAGGCAGCCGTCCCAGACATTGCCACTCACGTCTTCACGACTCTGTCTCTGCCTGAATCATTCTTCCTCATCCCTTTCCTGCCCTCCCAAAGTCCTCATGTCACCTCCTCCGGGAAGCTGCTGTTGCCTACCACTCCTGGCACAGCGGTCCCCCCTGCACTTCCGGTGTTACCCCAAGTTCCATCATCATCACCCTGCATTCCGAGGTTCTGCCTCCCCTTAAGCAGGGAGCTCTCAGCAGGCAGGAACCGTGTCTGAGTGAGCTGTGTGTCCTCAGTCCCTGGCACAGAGCCCACTTCAGAGGACCTCGCTTGGTAAATGTTTGCTGAATTGAACTGAACTGAGCTGAACTGGGCCCAGAATTCCCCCCTCTTTCCAGCCAATGTTTTTGTTTTCCTATCTTGGCAGGAAGCACAGGGCACACTCAAAGAGGTGACTGAAGAGTATGTAATGAACAAATTATTTAGAGGTCTGGTTAGGTGAAAAGAAACCAACATGGTGCGCTCTGGGTGCTGGGGAAGTACCACCCGCGAGGCCAGAAGGGGTAACGAAAGGCAGCTGGAGTGAGATTTGGCAAGAGCTGCAGCCAGCAGAGAGGGGCTGCCCAGCAGGAACGGAAGAGGCAGCCACTGCCAAACCACAGCCTGGAGTGGAGGGCGAGTCAGCGCCCACCATGGCTCCTCCCACCCGCCTCCTGCTCTTGCTCCCCATTGGTCGAACCCAAATAGTAGTCAGAGACCAAACAAGCCCAGGTACAGGCCCCAGAAGGCAGCTTCCCTGGGCACAGAACAGAGCGAATGAAGCAGAGAGCAGACCTGGATGGGGAAGTGGCGAAGACCCAGCACAAGTGCTTTTTCCCAAAATATCATCCATATTGCATCAGCCTCAGACGACTTCAGGATCTTGTTTCGCAGGTTCCTAGGCTCCAGCCTCTGATGGTGCGCTTCCCTGGTAGCTCAGAGGGTAAAGAATTCACCTGCAATGCGGGAGACCTGGGTTCGATCCCTGGGTCGGGAAGATCCCCTGGGGGAGGGCATGGCAACCCACTCCACTATTCTTGCCTGGAGAATCCCCACGGACAGAGGATATTGTAGCCCCTGGTGGGCTACAGTCCATGGGCTCACAAAGCGTCGGACACCACTGACCGCAGGCTCCAGCCCAGACCTTCTAAATCAAAATAGCTGTCTATGGGGCCTGGGAATCTGCATTCTCAGGAATTTCCCCCAAGTGATTCTAGAAATCACCTGAGGACCGCTGGAAAGTATGGAATTGTGGGAAATCTGAACTTGGTTAATTCAGAATTTAAACCCACAGAATCATCCCAGGGGTGGGGCCTAATGACGTTGATTCTTCATCTGTGACTTCCAAGGGTCAGGGGAACCTCATTCATCCATTCGTTTACCCAGCACTCCTGACACGTGCTAACCTCTGGGGCCTGGGGAGGCTTCTCCCAGCACAAAGGTGTTCCCCACCTGAACATCCTAGGATAACGTCTTACATGCCACCTGGGGATCCTTCTGGGGCTTCAGAAACCTGCCTACCATGTGGGGATACTCCTCAGTGCTTCCAGCACCAGCTGAAGCACCAGGCCCACGAGCAAGCAAACTCATAATTTCAACCACCCTCACACACAAGAAACCCAAATACATCTCTCTCCCGAGTTCAGATGTATAACTGCCTGTGAACCTTGGAGGTCCCACAGTCCCCCCGATCCACATGGTGAGTCCATCTTCTATCCCCAGCCCCCACCCCAAGGCTCCCAGCAGAAATCTGGGAGTCACCTATGACACCTCCCTCCCCCTACTCCTGCCCCCAGACACCAGGTCCATCCATCAGCCTCCTAACCCTACCGCCCCTCCCCTTCTCTAGGTTTCTGCCTACCCTTCAGGGCATCTACATCTCCCTGCCTTATCACTGCAATGACCTAACAAGCTCCCTTGTCCCTTCCCAAGGCACTGTTGCCCGAGGGATCTTTTAAATATGCAAAATCCAAACATGTCACACCCCTGCTCAACTTTTTCACTGCTCCCCTGTGCCCTCAGGACCTAGTCCAGACTCCTTAGGTAGAATACAAGGCTCTTGCATCTGGCCAGGCCTGATTTTCTACCTCATTCCCACCACTTTGCCCCCCCTCCTCACCCCACACACACCCTCACACTCTCATCATAGATTTTAAGCTCATTCACTTTCATATCTTCTCCCCAGAATCTCCCTGATCTATACCTGTTAATTTCCCCCTTGCCTATCAAAGTCATCTCAAATGTTGTCTTATCCTTGAAGTCTTCTCTGAGCCACGAGACTATACTACCACATAATCTTGCTCTCCTTTCTGAAAGATTTTTATCTCACCCCTGGGAATAGTCCTTTTGTTTCTTCTATGCGTCTGTGATCTCTGTAAGGACAAGGATCAGTCATGCCTAATTTGCCTTTATTTCCCAAAGCTGACAGAATGCCTTCCAGCCCCCACGGGTGGGTGGATGGCAAGGCAGACTGAGAAACTGAATGGATCATAGTCTCTTGCACAAAGATCTTCCAAGAGGAGATCTAGGGAGGACTGCTTCATTAAATCCACTAATTTTAACAGGAGTTCTATCTGATTCTACAACTAGTGGAATGTACCACACACTACACCAGGTTCTGTGCCAGCAGCAGGGCCATCAAGAACAATCTCTCCTCTCCAGGACCTCATGATAGTAGAGGAGACATTGTCTTGGGCATTTTCAGACTGCAAGGAAAGGACATACTCAGGCTT
The DNA here is from genome assembly GCF_019320065.1 of Cervus canadensis. NCBI lineage: Eukaryota > Metazoa > Chordata > Mammalia > Artiodactyla > Cervidae > Cervus > Cervus canadensis. The sequence goes on along the minus strand of NC_057415.1, from coordinate 31,315,565 downwards.
CTTAAATACTGATGAAAGGGCTAGATGAAGACACTTCCTGCATAGAAGCTTTTCTTGTGTGGAAGTAAGGAAGTTTGAGAACCCCTCTAGCAGCCGCCCAGTCCCTCCAAGGCAAGGATGTCAAGTAGATCTCATGGAGGTTAGAATTAAAGTTCCTTGGGTCAGCCAGCTTTTGTCCCAGTAACGCTGTATAATAAGTCATCTCCCCAAAACTCAGTGTCTTAAAACAACAGTTTATTTGCAGTTTGGTTATAGTGTGTGTATGTGTGTGTGTGTGTGTGTGTGTGAGCGCTAAGTCACTTCAGTTGTGTCCACCAGTCATGATGGGATTCTATCCATAGGATTCTCCAGGTGAGAATACTGGAGTGGGTTGCCATGCCCTCCTCTAGGGGATCTGCCCGACCCAGGGATGAAATCCAGATCTCTTAGTCTCCTGCATTGGCAGGCAGGTTCTTTACCACTAGCGCCACCTGGAAAGACCTTGGTTGTAGTACTTCGCATTTTTCTCATTCTTCTGGGACCGGCAGTCTACTTGGGGCAGTCTTTTTACGGCAGGAGCAGAAGTTCAAGAGGGACCAGCTTGACCACACAAACTGCTGCAAGCCTCTGATTGCATCCCATTGGTCAAAGCAAGTCACATGGCTCAGCCCAAAGTTCAGTAGGGACAAGTCCAGCTACTTCTAGTGGAAGGAACTTCCTGGTCATGTGGCAAAAAGCTTGGATGCAGGGAAAAGGGAAGAATTGGGGGCCAAGGCAATCTATACAACCTATCAAACTCCTCATTTTTCAAGATAGAGGTCATCTTAAAAACAGATATTAATGACTTTGTTTTTTGTCTTTACAAATATAAGCTCCATAAACTCAAGGACTTCACTCTTTCCCCAGAACCTAAAACAGACATGGCAGATGGTTGGTGCTAATCTATATTTGTTGAATGAACAATGCCTCTTGCTTACCCTACTCACATTGTCCCTTCCCAAGAGATGGCATCTGATTAGACAGGTTTGTTACCATCCACGATGGTGCAGGTGCCAACTAACGAGTTTGAACTTCATTCAGTGAATAGGCCACGGGAAACCATTGGAAGTTTACCAGCAGAGGAATGACTTGTTCAAACACGTGCTTTAGCAAAATTAACCTGTTACCAGATTTCAAGAAAAAAAATAACTGAGAGAAAGTTGGAGACCAATTAGACAGCTATTTAAAGGAGCTCTGGTGAGAGATAAGGAGGTCCTGGGGTAGAAGGTGGAGTCTGGAGAGGAAGTGAGAACTATTGTGGGGGTAGAATGGAGAGAGAGCATGTCATTTTCTGAGCTGACAAGACAGGGAGGTGTTGAGGCTGGGAGGCCAGGCAGTGGGCAGGCAGTTAATGTATAAGGAGAAGAACTTATGGGATGGAGTTGATCCTACTACTTTGGGAATTGTTGAGTTTGAAGTGCTTTAAATGGCAACCCACTCCAGTATTCTTGTCTGGAGAACCCTATGGACAGAGGAGCATGGTGGGCTACAGTCCATAGCGTCACAAAGAGTTGGATACGACTGAAGCGACTTAGCATGGGACATGGGGATATCCAGCTGGAAGTATCTAGTGGACACCAAAAATTCAGAACTGGTCTTCAGCAGAGATTTCCCATGAGTACCTTAATCTATTCATGTGGCTTTCCTGGTGGCTCAGACAGTAAAGAATCTGCCTGTAATGCAGGAGATCTGCGTTCGATCCCTGAGTCAGGAAGATCCTCTAGAGAAGGGAATGGCAATCCATTTCAGGATTTTTGCCTGGAGAATCCCAAGGACAGAGGAGCCTGACAGGCTACAGTCCATGGGGTCAGGAAGAGTTGGAAATGACTGAGCGACTAACACTTTCACTTTCATATTGAGTATTATATTTATATTTATATATGATACCCAGAACCCAAACTCTTCCAAACCTGCTGGATACCTTCACCAGTTAAAGATCAGGCCAAGCAGCTTGTGGTGAGTTGTCTGGTTTTCATAAGCCTCCACATGAAGGAGAAAAGGACAAAGGACAACAGCAGGAGATGAGAGTCAGAGAGAGACACGTGACCAGTACAGGGCACAAACGCCTTTCTTTCTCTTGAACTTTAAACCCCGCCAAAGACAGCCCTTGACTTTCAAACAATCAACAGATATTTGTATTAATCCTGTCTCTGTGCCAGGGACTGTGCTCAGGGGATTCCCAGAGGCAAGGGGATGAATATGGAAAAGTCACTGCTCTCGGGATGGGGGAAGGGCAGAGACTTCCGGGCTTAGGTAAACCCTACCAAGTAATTTAGGAGTTTGGATAAATATACGGTGGGCATTAAAAACAGGGGCTGGTGGATTCCGTCTATCTAGAGGGTGGAAGATAGTAATAGACACCAAAGGTTCAGCAAAGGTCCAGATGGATGGGGATCGATAATGATAAAGAACATTTCAAATAAGGAGCATAAACTTGAGTTGGGGCTAGTGATAGAGGTGAACAGCAGACTGCATTCATATTTTGGAAGGGCTGACACTTGAGGTCGGGAAGTTGGGAAGGAGAGAGGGGTGGGGAAAGGAGAGTGCAAGGAGATGCTGACTGGCTTTGACCCCTAGGTGAAGGAATTAGAAATGCAGCCAGGGTTTCCAGTCCCTAAAACATTTTACATAGGGGTTCCAAACTTTGGCTTTCCTTTTCCCGTGGAACAAACTGCATGCGTGCTAAGTCGCTTCAGTCGTCTCTGACTCTTTTCAACCCCATGGACTGTAGCCCACCAGGCTCCTCTGTCCATTGGATTCTCCAGGCAAGATACTAAAGTGGATTGCCATGCCCTCCTCCAGGGAATCTTCCTGAACCCAGGGATTGAACCCAAGGCTCTTACATCTCCTGCATTGGCAGGTGGGTTCCTTCCTACTAGCGCCATCTGGGAAGCCCTACAGAATCATAATAAATTCTGATTGATTGATTATCTAAAAATAGGCAAAATATTTGAATCCCCTACAAGACATGTTTACGGTCAAAAGCTTACTAATCACATACATGGTGTTTTCAAAAATGTTATCAAGCTTCTTACCTCATCCAGCCCTCCTGGTATTTGAGACACAGGTGTTTCCAACATCTGATTGACATGTGAGACCATTAGACTTAGCAGGAGTCCCAAACAAATACTTCTCACAGTGCTCATGAACACCTTTCTTCAAAAAGCCTTAAAGATGAGCATGAGAATGTCTATCTAAGAAAGTGGGTCTTCTTTGCTCTGGGGAATGAGAATTGTGTTCAGGCTGCCAAATGACTTTCCCAGAACTGTGTTGGTTGTGGTTTCCAATTCCTCTTCAGACTGCGGACCAAGTTGCATCAGATTCACCCAGAAGTTTTCACTCCCCAGGTGATTCTGATTTAGAGTCAGCTAGACGAGTGGTCATTTGGCCTCTTTCAGTTGCAAGAATAACTTGAGGGCTTGATGGTAAAGTGTGCTTCATTGGCCTCCAGCCTTGGCATCACTACTCAGGTGCTTAATAACCATGCACTTTCCTGGATCCCAGATCCACGAAGTCAGAATCTCCGGAGGTGGGGCCCTGCAATTTATATTTTGAACATGCTCCCTAGATCTGCATGTTCATTTACTTGTGGATATCTCTTACTATGGACTTCCCTGGTGGCCCAATGGTAAAGAATCCACCTGCAATGCAGGAGATGAAAGTTTGATCCCTAGGTCAGGAAGATCCCCTGGGAAAGGAAATGGCAACACATTCCAGTATTTCTTGCCTGGGAAATCCCATGGACAGAGAAGCCTGGCCGGCTACAGAGCATGGGATCACAAAAGAGTCACACATGACTTAGCGACTGAACAATAACACAACAGATCTCTTACTATGTGATGACAGCCTTCCAGGATGGAGGTGTCATGGCAGGCAAGACCCACCACATCCCTCGCTTAAAGATACATTTTGACTCAGCTCTTTGAAGGCTGGGGTTTGACAACTCCTGCCTTATAATGTACGGCAGATAGGGAAGATGGAAATCTCAGAATATCCCAGAACAGACACCCAGCTGGGCCCGGGTGAGCCAGAGAGAGAAGCAGTTTGGGAAAGAAAGGACTCAAGGTGGGGGCCCCAGCAGCAGGAGGTCCCACTTTGGCTGCCTCAGATAGCTCTTGCTGATAACAAACCACTCTCAAGATTTAGTGGCTGAAAATTACGATTTTTTTTTTTTTTAACTTTCTCATGATTCAGTGTGTTGAGAGGGTATTTCTTCTACTGGTCTTCTCTGGGCTCAACTGAGACAAACCCAGCTTAACTGGGTCTCTCTCGATGGAGCCCTTTATCCTGGGTTTCTTAATGGCATGGTGGTCCAGGGTTCCATGAGGGCCAACCCTAGGGGCAAGTGCCTATTAAATATCTACCTGTGACCTGTTCATGATGTCCCATTAGCCAAATCAAGTCACTGTGGATCAGCCTCAGTGTGGGAGGGCACTATAGGATACCAGGAAGTCACTTCTTTGGAGGTCATTAGTATAACGTTTGACCACAACTCCCCTGGCTGTCTCTTGATCCTGGGATCTCTTTGTGTGCCTTCTCACTTCTTTCCTTGCGTTCTCCAGTTTAAACATCTACATGAAGGAATTCAACTGATCTTTCTAAGCACTTACATGGCTCATGGGCTTCCCAACACATGGGGATTCAGGAAGCCAGCTGGGTTGGGGTAAAAGAGATGAGAAAGAAATGATGGGTATCTTGGGTTTCAGAGTTAAACCTCCCGTAGAGGACTCACGAAATTCCTGCGGTCAGCGCTGTAGGTACCCTGATGAAAAAAATATCCTCCTATACAATTACCTAGGAGCAAAGTCGAAGCTTTGTGTTTCCTATTGGTTACCTAGATTTAAAAACAAATTTCCTTCATATTTCAGAGTGCTGTATATGTATGTTATAGAAGCTTTGAAAAATATGAAGAAGAAAATGAAAGTCACCATTGCGCTAGACTGAATATTTGTATCCTCCCCACCCTAAAATGTATATATTGAAACCTAATCCCCCATTGTGAAGGTATTTGGAGGTGAGCCTTGGGGAAGTGATTAGGTCATGAGGGTAAAGCCTCATGAGTGGAATTAATGCCCTTAATTAGAGATTCCAGAGAGCTCCCTCACCCCTTCCTCCATGTGAGGCTGTCTATAACCTGAAAACACATCTTTACCTGACATCCAGTCTGCCAGCACACCTTGACCTTGGACTTCCCAGCCTCCAGAACTGCAAGAAATAAACGTTTGTTGTTTACAGACACCTGTTGCTATTGCTGGTTAGTTACTTAGTCTTGTCCAACTCTTTGTGACCTCGTGGACCTGCAGCCCAACAGGCTCCTCTGTCCGTGAGATTTCCCAGGCAAGAATACTGGAATGGGTTGCCATCTCTTTCTCCAGGGGATCTTCCCAACCCAGGGATCGAACCCATGTCTCTGGAGTCCCCTTCACTGGCAGGTGGATTCCTTACCACTGGGCTACCTGGGAAGCGGGTATGAACAACTAAACCCATTGTTGTTGTTGTTTAGTTACTCAGTTATGTCTGACACTTTTGTGACCCAGTGACTGTAATCGTGCCAGGCTCCTCTGTCCATGGGATTCTCCAGTCAAGAATACTGGAGTGGGTTGCCATTTCCTTCTCCAGGGGATCTTCCCAAACCAGGGGTCAAACCCACATCTCCTGCATTGCAGGGGGATTCCTTACCACTGAGCCACCTGGGAAGCCCTTATAGCCACCTAGTCTATTTCTATTAAAATTTTAAAATCTATTTCTAGATAATTTCTTTACTTTTCAGTGAACTCTCGGGCTTTTTTATGTGCATATATGTTTTTATTTATGATGTTATGCTATGAATAAACCTTTATGCTTTCACCTAAACTGTATCACTCCCATTTTCTCATGTGAAATAATTTTGAGTTCTATAATAATCAATGGGCCACACTATTATATATTCATTCAGTCCCTTATTTCATGTTTTTAGCAGCAGTGCTAAAATAACCTATTTCTATTAATCAGTCTTTATCTGCATTTTGGATTTTTTTTCTCTGAATAGATTAGGTTCATTTTTTTTTTCCTTATAAAGGAACAGCTTTCAAGATTACTTCAGTTTGCTTAATAAGTAGCTAAAGAGATGTTTTTTCTCCTGAATGGAAAGGATACTCTCCTTTGCTCCATACAGCAAGGCTGGCTTTGCAGAATGGGTCCATTTCCTCCCTCTGGACGATCCTTGTCTATTCCCATTTCCGGGTAGGCACAGGACAGCCAGGCTGGGTTGGGTTTTCAGTGACTCCGCCAAAGCTGGAGACAGAGCAGGACATGTTCCCACGGTCACCTCTTTATCCAAAGCGTGGAAAACTGATTTCATAACTGGCACAGGCTGTGTTTGGGTCAGGAACCCAATATTAACTACAAAGACTGACCTCAACCCAGGGAACTCAAGAAGAAGCTAGATAACACTGTTGGGAAATTGTTCCCTCCTGTGAGCTGGCATTTGAAACATGTACTAGCATTAGGCACATTTTTTTATGCCATTGAACGAAATGTAATGGAAAATAATACACTGGCCTTAGGAAGTCAAGGGACTTGGGTTGACTTGAGTATATCAATAAGACACTCCAATCTCCACTGGTTTTTCTCTCACATCACACTCTTGGTAGGTTCCTGCTTCTCTCTAGGCTCAAGGAATAAGGAGAAACGATGTGAGAGTTCCCAGCTAGGGTGGTAGACTTGCTCAATTATCTATAATGTGTTCAGTGTGAATCTAGAGGAATCTCAGTGCAGAAAGGGGCCTCCTTGAGTCTGCCTATGTAGTCAGAGAAAGCCAGTTATCCAGACTGAACAAGACTGAGAGATGAAAGCTGCCCTCAATGCATCCACCCTACACTGGGAGGATGAAATATCGTCACAAGTTGCTGGCAAAATTGGCCAGCTTCCCATACTGGAGACTGCTCATGATTCTAGATCACAATGAAATTGAAACCAGGAGACACTAAGTGGGGTTTAGCTCCCTCTATTCCCTGGTCATTTCTGTGTTGCATTTTATTCACTCGTTTATTCCTGGTCCTGATGTCTCAAGATGGAGCTCATGGAATTAACTGCTTAGCAACCCAGGTAGAAAACAAAGGGGTGGGGCTTGACCTGCAGACCTTCTGCTAGCATGACTAGGTGACTTGCAGGTATGAAGAGGCAGGATGATGTCCTCACTCTGTGAATTGTTCCACACAGAAATTGACAGTCATAGTGATAGCTAAGTGGAGCTTAGTTATACCTTCCCTGGGACACCACTGATTCCATTGGCTCCCTTATCTACCTATCTACATCTATCTGTGTCTCTCTTCTATCTCTCTGTTAGTCAATTAATTATCAAATTCACAAGCAAAGTCCTGGAAGGAACTCTGGAAAGACTTTAGATACAATATAACTTGTCTCACTCACTGCAGAAAGGCAAGTGATTTTTTAGAAGGGACTCATAGCCCTTTGCATCTTGCTCAGAAATTAGAGTCACAGACACATCAGGAATGCCTCTGGCCCCATTCAGGGGATTTTCCAAGAGCCTTCCAAAGGGACATGCACATTTATAACTAAACACAAGTCAAAATGAGCTGACTCCTGGGGTACAGGAGTTAGGGAGCTCATAACCAGTTGGGCTCATCCAGGAAGCGGTAGCTGGTGTGATGGACCATAGAGGATGAGTAGGATTTCAAAACAGGTAGAGGTGGGGGAACGAGTCATTTCAGGAGGTTGAAATGGGTGGCCTTCATTCTTCAAGGGGAACCAAGAAAAAGGTTTGCACTTGGGCTTGAGCGAAGATGATCCAGGCTAGACAACGTGGTGACATCAAAGACAAAACTGAGAGAAGCCTACAGAAGTGATGAAACGGAGACAGAGTGATGTTTTCTCGTCCAGAAGCTGGAGAACTTCACCCTGGTCCAGACGTTTAGGATCGAGAAGAGCAGTATCTGTGTCGGCTCTTGTGGTTGCCACAGGAAGTCAATCCCCGAGAGCTACTCAGGCACCTTGGCAGGAAATCATAGGACTCTCATCCACGCGTACCTCGTACGTGAAGATGATATGCCTCAGGAGCTCTGCTGTCGCTGAACCGAACACAGATCTCCTTAACTTCACATGTGACTCATGTTTACAGAGGCATCTCTGGACAGTCTGTTTGGACTGTGATGCAGTGGCTGTGTGCACCATGGAAAAAATGAGAAAGACTCCCCAGCAGGACGCCAGGGCGCAGTTGAGGAAATCCTGTGATGTGTCATCCATGCAACGCTAGAAGGTCACCAGAGCACGGGGCAGGCTGAACAGCATCCTCCATTCTTGAAATGTCACCAGGGGGTGGGAGCACAGTTCTCTCTCGAGCCTAGATCAAGTTTCCAGCGTCTCAGGGATGAAATGGTCAGCCAAGTTAGGACAGGTTTCAGATGACCGTCTTCCCGTGAATGCCGTTCTCAGTCGAGGCCTGGGTCATTGAAGTGCCCCATCTTCTTTCTCTAGCCATTTTGTTAACCAGTTTTGGCAGGAAAGCATCACTCTTGATCTTGAAAAAGTTACTGAAATGACTTTTTCCTGCATGTTTCTCATCCAAAGCTCTTCTTTTCTGTTGCATTCCCCCAGCCACAAGCATATCCAATGGGATTGAGAGTTCTTGACCCATGGTTGTTTCTTTTGAGCACACTATATACTGTCATGCCCTGGGCATAGTTGCAGCCTTGATTGTCAAGCAACCCAGGCTCTGTGCTTCATTAACAAAATTTAAAGGGAGTCAAGTGTGTAAACCAAGTTTTTCAAAAGTAAAAATGTGCACACATCACTATTTTTGTCCAGAAAGAAATGGTTTATTTTGAAATAGGTTATATGTCCCACAGCAGATAATTCTGAAGATACACAAATGTTTATAGAAAAAAAGTAAACACCCATCGCTCCCCTGCCCCACTTGTCCAATTCCTCTTCAGGAGGTACTGACCTTCCTTGTTTCACTTTTATGTGTACCCTACATACTTCAATGTGTTTATTTTAAGGTCTGCTCCTCCTAGCAAACATGACCACCACCATGACTGCCACCATTACCACCTCCTCTCCAATCACGTGGGTTTCACCAATGGCTCAGAGGTAAAGACTCTGCCTGCAAAGCAGGAGGCGTGAGTTTGATCCCTTGAGTTGGAAAGATCCCCTGGAGGAGGAAATGGCAACCCACTCCAGTATTCTCGTCTGGAAAATCCCATGGACAGAGGCGCCTGGCAGGCTACCATCCACAGGGTAGCAAAGAGCTGGACACAGCTGAGCACATCACAGCAGCAGCTCTGATCATGTGGTTAGCTTGTTAGCATAGCATAGCAGCAGCTCTGACCATGTTTCTGACCCCAGGAGAGCATGGTCAGATGGATGGAGTCAGAGATCCAAGGTCAAGAGCAGGGGCTGAGAGCTCTCTATTCAGTTCAGTTCAGGTCAGTCGCTCAGTCGTGTCTGACTCTTTACGACCCCATGCAACGCAGCACGCCAGGCTTCCCTGTCCATCACCAACTCCCGGAGTTTACTCAAACTCATGTCCATCGAGTCAGTGATGCCATCCAGCCATCTCATCCTCTGTCGTCCCCTTCTCCTCCTGCCCCCAATCCCTGAGCTCTCTATTAGAGGTCCCTATTTACCTGTAGGCACCTCTCTCTACATCTTCACTTTCCCTCCCCTTCTGCACCTTCTTTAAGAGACTGACACTTTGGTCCTTGGTCCCATTCATCAAAGCATTGGTGATACAAAATCTCTCTTGGTAAAATTTCCCATCCTCTTCATTTATTACTCAGACTGCTTCTTGGTGTGCACACAATGGAGACTATAGGATAGAAGTTATAGAGCTTCAGTGTACATAAGCTTCTTACAGTGAATTATAAAATGCAGGTCCCTGGCTCCCACAATCAGAGATTCAGAAAGTCTGACCTGAGACCAGGAGTCTGCTTTTTCACAATGATTCCTTCTCCCAATGTGAACTTGCTATGTGGTTCCTGATCAAACTTTTAAAATGCTGCCTTCAGTATTGTTCCTCAGTCTTTACCCTAGAATCTTTTATTAAGGAAATCCTCAGTGTTTCCTTTATCACTGCTGATTTTTTTAAAGCCATGACCTGTGTGTGGACTGCACTGCCTCGTGCTTTTCTCCCTCTCCTTATGTTCTCAGGCGTATGAATCTTCAAGGTGTGGTTGGGAGACTTGACAAACCCATTCTCCCTGGGTTTTGTTAGAGAACACCACTCCTTTCAAGGAAGGCCATTGCTTGAATACCATCAGCCACAGTTCAGAATGCCAGCTTTCGTTCTCTGCATTTCTCTTCACTTCAGAGTCAGATCTCAAAGTCCCTAGACTAACATTTCCATTTTACAAGTAGCAGCAAATCTATGTGGTGGCTCATGGGGCCATTATGGTCCCTTTGGTCTTCCGGCATATCTATAGCCCATGCACCAGAGGAGTGTTTTTAAAACCCAGGTCTGTGTATCCCTGAGGGTTCACTTGTATGTTCTTGAAGGTCTGAAAACCCTCTGGGATAACTGGTAAATATTATCTTTCCATTTATACTAATGGAATGCTGATACTATTAAAAATGGATGCATAATCTGGATCCTATGGCTGATTCCCTTACAATGGAGGGCTGCTACCTGAACTCAGTTTCCATATTCAAAGGGCCAATTTAAAGGGACCGCATTGAACATCTGACGTGTTGGCAAGCACATCTGACTTCCATCTGGCTACGACTGAAAGGCTGAGTCCTTCCTGCGAGTGACAAGTGGAGGACCGTCAGCTTCCGGCCCCTGGAACCTCTCTGACTTCATCTCCTGCAGCTTTCCATTGGCCCCACTGGCCTCCTTACTCTAGATATGCTCTCTTTAGGGCCTTTCCACTGTCTATTCCCTCTGCCCAGAAGGTTCTCCCCCCAGATATCTGCATGAATCATCCCCTCATCTCCTTCAGGTCTTTGCTTAAGTGGATTAAATTTCTCAGTCTTGTTTCAAATTACAACTTGCCACTCTCTTCCCCTCCATCCATCTCCCTATCACCCTTACCCCTGGTCTCTCCACACACAACAAAACTCACTCACTCAGAGTGTGTCCTGGTCACTCTCTGGCTGGCCCCGTTAGCCTGCACACCCACAAGAACAGAAATTGTTGTTTGTTTAGCTCACTAATGTCTCCCAAGCACTTAGAGCAGTGCCCGACACACAGTAGGTGTTGAATAAATATTTGATGAAGGAATGAATGAATCATCAACAACTTCCTCATCTCTGCTCTTATACTCATGCTCAAGTTGTTCATCAGCTTTTCAGACCAAACTCCTCTCTTGGCAGTAAGGATTTGCAAATGGAAAGGCTTTTTGCAACGGCTGAAATTCTATACTTAAAAACGTGTGTTTCCCCCAGCTCTGGTCACCTGAGAGCCCCAAAGCATATCCTAACACTAAAAGTGTACTAATTCTTCTCCCCTTTCCATTTCCCTGGTAGTTCAGTTGGTAAAGAATCCGCCTGCAATGCAGGAGACCCCAGTTCCATCCCTGAGTCAGGAAGATTGGCTGGAGAAGGGATAGGCTACCCACTCCAGTATTCTTGGGCTTCTCTTGTGGTTCAGCTAATAAAGAATCTGCCTGCAATGCAGGAGACCTGGGTCAGTCCCTGGGTTGAAGAGGTCCCCTGGAGAAGGGAAAGGCTACCCACTCCAGTGTTCTGGCCTGGAGAATTCCGTGGACTGTATAGTTCATGGGATCGCAAAGAGTCGGACGCGACTAAGTGACTTTCACCTCCCTTCACTTCCTTCGCCTTTTCATTAGGCTTCTTTTTTATTATTATTAATACAAGTTGTTCTAAATTTGTTACTTTTTCTTTCTTTAGACTGAGTATTCTCTATAGCTTTCTTCTCTCACACATTTATTTTAACCCCTTTAACTTTAAAAATGATTGTGTGGGTGTGTGTGTTAGTCGCTCAGTCGTGTCTGACTCTTTGGGACCCCATGGACTATAGCCCGCCAGGCTCCTCTGTCTACAGAATTCTCCAGGCAAGAATACTAGAGTGGGTTGCCATTTTCTTCTCCAGGGGATCTTCCCAACCCAGCGATCGAACCCGGGTCTCCCACATTGCAGACAACTTTTTTTACTGTCTGAGCTACTAGGGAAGCCCCTTAAAAATGATTAGGTACGATTAATATTGTTTTAAAATAGAAAATATGTATCTTTTGTATGATAATCAATTGCAGTTATAGTTTTTTGCTTTTAAAAATGAAAATAAACATTTGTGTTTCTTAAAGTGAGATCCACATGGTTCAAGAATTCCAAAAACACAAGCTGAGGGGGTGAGGGGTCCCAAATCAGGCTAACGCATCTCTACAGGCTCCTGACTTGACCACTGACCACTTCCCCTCCCTCCCTCCTGGGCCAAGGGCAGTCATCCTATCACCATCTGCCACCACCGGACAAGCACAGACAGGCCTCTCTGAAAGGAACCTCTCGCTTTTCCATACACTTGCATTTTCCCTCTTTGTCTCACTCTCTTTGGCTTGCCAGCTTTCAAGTTTGTTTCATTTTTCCTAATAATAAATGAAACACACTTACCATAAAGCAAGATTTAGGGAGCTCTAAACACATTCAAAGAAATTAGAGGCCCAAGACTTGAAACTCCCCAATTTAAAAGATACCTTCTGTATCTTGTTTCTTTGCTTATAAATGCAATACTCAGACACAACCACAATTAATCTTTTGGTGCATTTGTCTGTATTAAGTCAAACTACAGAAGTTACCGATGCTCAACCATTGTTTACCTACAAGATGGCGATTTTATATGGGATACCCTAGTCACTCACACAGTTGAAGCCACACTACCCATATAATTTTACATCCTATCCTTTTCACATGTCATTACAACAGCACCACTTGCCCATGTATTTGTGAGCTTACATTAACAGCACAAATAATTGATGAGCGATAGCATCACAGCTGGGAGTCCTCCCTTGTAAATCACTGAAAACGGTCCATGTGGTACCCGGGCTTCCTGAATCTTCATATGAATGACAATCCTCAGTGACTCTTCCCAGAAACCCTTTCTGTAAATGCCCCCACCCAATTGCCTGTGTGCAGTCCTTGGCACCAGATTTCCGGCCCAAATGGCAGCTTCTGGGAATGCTGCTAATGACTGTGTCCAGTTGTTCATCTGGTTCCTCTTAACTTGTATGAATTTGGTCCTTACCTTGGGTTTGCGGTACATCTTCCTCTCCAATGAAATGACTCTCTTTGGCTTTTTGTGTTTACTGCTGTTTGTCTAGTGATTTCTGGGCCAGGTTCAGTCTATCAGCATTATTTAAAGAGAGAGCTGTCTTTTTTTTTTTTCTTTTTTCTTTTTTAGCTCATCAGCAGTAGGAAGGCTGTTTTTAGGGCCCTGGCTTTCTCTCTGCAAGCATCAGCAGACTATCAGGTCTGTACTTTTTCAACACAGAGGAGTCCTGAGGAGTCCATGGACCATGTGGTTTCTTTATGTTGTGATTCTGCCTACAAAATGGTTGCCTAGGGACAGTAATTTATGTGGGCCCTTATTATGCAAGACTTAGGATAGCCCTATTCTTCACTGGGCCACTATGTGTTCCAGATCTGGCTGGGTTCAACCACACAGGCTAAGATTGTGTGTCCACCCCAAAGCCCCATTCGCATAAAGTTTGGGAGTTTATGATATAAAATCAACTGTTATCACTGATAATAACATCATGTTACTCCAGGTGCAATAACTTAAAGGATGGACTTTAACATTTTGGGCCCAAGAATAAAACAGTAACGGGAGACCAGAACATTTAAAGGTAATCTACAGCCTGTAACACATCAAAGGGGTATAGAAAATACGGCAAGAAGACACAAACGAAACACGCCCTCTGTCTTATGGGCAATACCCACCGAGTAGAAAGGCAGTATTATAAGACCTTAAACCCTAGTTTTGAGGTCAGTTCAATTTGCATTCAAATTCTGACCCTGGGGACTTGACTGGTGGTCCAGTGGCTAAGACTCCACATTCCCAGTGCAGGAGGTCTGGGTTTGATCCCTGGTCAGGGAACTAGAGCCCACATGCCAAAACCAAGAGTTCACATGCCTCAAGAAGACAGAAGATCCTGCATGCTGCAACGAAGACCCAACACAGCCAAAAAACACCAAATCCTGACCCTGTCTCTTCCTAGTTGTGAAAGGCTCCTAGATTGCTTCCTTTTCTGTAAAACTGACCTAAATACACCCACTGTGCAGAGTGACTGTACAGAGTAAAGACAGAGCACATGTAAAATGTTGACCACATGTGAGCATGACAACAGTAGTTATTACTGATGTGATTATTAGACACAAAACTTCAAGAATTTTTGATTTGATATTTTTAATGTTTATCATTGCAAACACGACATTGTGACAGTAACAAACTTAAAAAGAAGAACCAACCTCCCTATCAACCCAAATCAAACTATTTACATTTTCCCATATTTTCATTATACAGGATATTTGTATATTCAGATTTTCTTCACTTAAGAAAGTGAAGAAAATTATTGTATTGTAAGTTTCTTCCTGTCATAACGTGGTCTAGTTTAGTGTAAAATAGTTATTTCAACAACTATACCAAAATCTAATTAATCACTCCTCTATTTGTGAACATTTACTTGTTTGGGGAATATTCTTTCCTTTGTTTTTGCTATGGTGAATTTAAATGAACGATTTAAAAAATATTTATGTCTTTTTCCTTAGATGTATATATATATATTTTTAGCTCAAGTTTAAGAACATTGTATAAGTTAACGGCTGCTGACTGTGGACAAAGAAAAGTAGCTTCAGACTGGTTTCTAGTGGAAGGCAAACTGGGAAAACCCCAAGAATTCTCAGGTTTGTTAACCTCGGTTTCCTCATCTCCACACTTGACAAACTGGTATAAGGATGACCGAAAATTGAGGTAGGCAGTCCAGAGATAGATCTTTAACGTGGACTAAACACGGTCACGTTCTTGATTTCATTCATTCCCTACACATCGTTCAAATCGAAGCGATAGGTATTCGTATTATTTGAGGCACAGAGAGGTTAAGCTGTTTATCCCAGGTCACACAGCAGCTGAGAAAGGACAGAGAATATTTCTCGCAGTTTCTCAATTCCCAGCTCTCCCACTGAGCTTTGAAAAAAAACAAACAAAAAGAATGCCCCCAGACCCCACCCTAATTGGGGGCGGGAACCGAGTGGGCTGAAGGTCTGGCTGAACTCTGCATGAGGCCTCGCCCACCCCGCCAGGAGGCTCCTCCTCCCGGGCGCTGGGGCCCTGCCGGGCTCCGAGCATGCCCAGTGCGCTCCCGGCCGTCCCAGTGGTGCCGCAGCTCCAGGTTTTGCTGGAGACCGGGGCGCGGGGCGGGGCGCGGGGCGCGGGGCGGGGCACGGGGCGGGGCGTTGGGCGGGTGCTGTTCCTGGGACTCCCTACCTCTGCTGAAATTCACTGGACGCGCTGCTCCGGGGGCGCCCTCTGCAGGGGCGCTACCCGGGGCTTGCGACTCGGGGATAAGGACCGAAGTGAAGCACCCAGGTTTTGCCAGCTGCCGCGAAAGGCCCTAGGCCGACAGGGCCCCTGGACCTTGGGCATTGGTCGGGACAGGATGATTCCAGCCTTCACTCCCTCTATTCACATATTCATTCAACAAATCGTTTTTGAGCATCTCCTGTGTGCCACGTGCTGTTGTAGGGGCTGGGACAATGTGGTGAAGACAGGCAGGACTACAGTCCCAGAGCTGAAATTCCAGAGGTGAATACACAATAGTGTTAGTCGCTCAGTCGTGTCCGACTCTTTGCGCCCCAATGGACTATAGCCCGCCAGGCTCCTCTGTCCATGGGATTCTCCAGGCAAGAATACTGGAGTGGGTTCCCATTTCCTTCTCCAGGGGAATACACAATAAGAAGCAAATCGGGAAAAGACAGTGACCGACCTCATCTCCTGCTACTTTCCCCGGCTTGCTATTTCCTAAGCAGTCCTGCGTCTTAATGTCTGCACTGGCTGATCCCTCTGTCAGGAATGCTTTTCCCAATTTATCTGCGTGGCTGAAGGGTCTTACCACCTCATCGAAATTGCACTCCCTCCACCCCTTCTCTTTACCCTGTTTTTTTCCCCTCGTAAAACGTTATTACCTTCCACTCTGAGTTCGCTTATTTGCATGTTTATTGCCTGCCGAACTCCAGCAGGGAACAGGATTTTTGTCTCTTCATCACACGTAAACAATCAAAGTAAGTGATCAAAAATTATCTGTTGAATGTACTAATGGATAATGATAAATGTGAGGAAAATAGAGTGAGGACACGGAAAGTCCTATGATCAGGGGACTAATTTAATAAAGTGATCAGGGAAGGCCTTTCGGAGAAGGAGGAAGTAAGGACACTGAGAAGGTTCCAGTCAAGGGTCAAGGTGGGCAGAGACGTCCCACACAGAGGCGAAAAGGTATATGCAAATATTCTGAGGTTGGACAAGTTCTGAGTGTTTGATGGACAGAAAGGTGCTCCTGGAGGTGAAGGAATGCAGGAGCCAGGTCAGGTAAACGGCCCATAAGTCTTCGGAAGAAAGTTTAAGCTGGGAAGTTTTCAGTGGACTGGGATGGGCACTGCACGGGAGTCAGCAGGACCCTGGCTGGGCAAGATTTTTCCTCATTTCAAATATTTGTTTAGCGCTGGGTGCTTGACATTCCTAGGCATAAAATCACTGAGGGCTGGGCACACAGTAGGTGCCCAATAAATGGTTACGGCACGGACGCCTGCGTGCATGCGCGAGGGGACACCGGGCTGCACGGACCTCGGCGGGAGAGCCTGGGTAACCCTGGGAGACGAGTCCGAGCGCACCGGCCCCGGGCGGGGGCGGGGGCGTCCCGCAGGGCGTTCCGGGCGCCCGCCCCTAGCCCGGCGCGCGGGCCCGTCGCGGCCAGCCGGGCCGGCGGGAGCCGCCCGCGGGCGGCACTGGGCATGCTCAGACGGCGGCCAGGTCGCGCCGCGAGCGAGCTTCCGCGCCGCCCGCACGCGCGACCTACCTGGGCGCCCCGCGCCCCCGGATGCTGCAGGTACGGATCGGCGCGACCCCAGCGGGCTCGGGGCGGGGCGCGGAGCCGCCGGTGGCCGGGGTCGCGCTGGGCGCCGCCCCACCCCCACCCGTCCCCGGGCGCGCGGCGAACGCGCGGGCGGACTGGCGGACGCGGCGGCCCCGGAGTCCCGGCGTCTCGTCGGGGCGGGGAGGGGGCGCCCTGGCCGCGCTCACCTGGTGGGGCGCGGGCGGGAGGGAGCAGGCCGGGCCGGGTGGGGCTGGGTCCCGGGCGGGACGCGGCGGCGGCGGCGAGGCGTGGGCGTGCGCTCCGACCCGGGCATGGGCGGACGCGACCGGTAGAGCCGGAGCGGCTGGCAATCCGGGAGGCCCCAGCGCCGCCGCGACCCCCCGCCCCCGACGCCGAGGGGGCGCACAGCCCGCGCGGGGAGCCAGCCAAGCGCGGCGGCCAGACCTTCTCGGCTCCCGGGGCGAATCCGCCTCTCGGCTTTCAAAGATGGCATTTCCTGGGCCTGGCACGAACTCCAGCCCCAATAAATCCTCCCCGTTCCGCGGGTGATATGGAATGATTTATCAGGTACCTGCGGTGAGACAGCTGCAGTGGGGGACTGTATGTGAGAGCGCCCGGTGCCCCGGAAATTCCCATTTTCAGCAACCTGAACTTACTGAGAAGTTGCGGTTGCCTTAAAAAATTCATGGGAAGTTGAGACGACTTGACACCTGGGTTTTCCGAGGTGGTGGAGAGAGCTTGTGACTGGGAAACTGGAGACCTCGGTTCAGGTTAGGCCCCCACCTTAAGCCAGATGATGACCTTGGACGAGTTGGCTAACCTCGCTGATCGTCAGTTTCCTCCCTTGCAAACAGCCGGTAATAATGCCCACCTCACTGGGTTGTTGGGTGGATTAAGTGGGATAAATGATGTGGAGGTGTTTGGCACGGTGCCCAGCACAAAGCAAGCGAGCAGTTGGCGTGATGTGAATTTAATTCGTTTAGAGACCCTCGTGGCTCCCATTTCACCAGGAAATTAGAATTACGAAGGCATCTTCAGGGCCTAGTGGCAGAGTGACAGACCCTGCCTTGTGCCCAGGAGAACTTCTCCTGAAATCTTTGGAAAAACAGTTTAGCTGAATTGTAATCGGAGAGCATCTTCTTTAAAAGCAGTTTTATACATTTAGAAACTCCAAGAGTTGGCAGTTCAGCTTTACTTACAAAAGAGCTGTCTGGCAATCCATCTTGCCAGTGTTTAGGCAGCTCATGCTTGAAAGTAAAGCCTGGTTAGGAAGATTTCTGCTCTAAAAAGCTCCCAAACTCAGTGATTATTTAGATTAGGGTTTTTTCACTCTGGCACTGTTAACATTTGGGGTTCAATAATTCTTTGTGGCTCTTTTTCTCTGCATTGTGGGATGTTAAGCAGTGTCTTTGATCTCTGCCCAGTAGATCCCAATAGCAGTCCCTCTCCCTCAATTGTCTTCCCAACCTCCTTCCCTCTGGGCGAGGGGCACATTTTCCTTTCTCCCCTTTTAGAACCACTGATTTAGATCCACCCTGCTTTTTATCATTAGCCTATCTGAGTTGTTTGAGAAATTCATCTTCTGTTTTCACTATAATAACCAACTTTTTATAGCCTTGTAGAACTGCACGGAGTGCATCCACATGCATCAGCTCATTTAATTTTTACAGCTCCCACCAGTAAGGCTGGTGTTATTCCCATTTTACAGATGAGGAAATTGAGGCTTTGAGCAGCCAATTACACAGTATGTGCTGTAGCCCGGATACAACTCATGTCATCTGGTTCCACAGGCAGGACTTTTTTCTTCTGCATCAGGCTCCCCTTTATTGTTTTCTCAAATAGATGGCTTTCCTGATTAAATCAAGATGGAAAGTAGATTGTAAGCTGGAAACCTTTCTGGCTAGTTGAAAATTAACAGCAGTAAGCTATTATCTGACAGAGAGTAGGTCATTCTAGTTAAATATTCTAGTTCATAGTGAGCTCCCGTAAATTCTACGTACAGTTAATGGAATACCAATTTGCAGAGAATTAGAGTAGGATACAACGTGCCTAATACCCTGTATTGATCCTGCCTTGTCTCTGGTGATTTGCTGGCTCCTCAAAACAACTCCTCTATGCAAATTAGACATTAGAGGAATGTAAAAGGTCAGGTTCCTGAAGGCATCTCAGAGTGGCTGGAGGGTCCTAGACATTCCATTCAGCATTTATTGAGCTGCTGCTGCATGGCAGGTGCAGTGCTGGGTGGGGATGCAGTGTGGGCCAGACTCCAGTAAAGAACTCCAGGAGTCCCTGGGGAACTCCTCAAGGAGAGGGCAGGTCCTGGCCAGGCCAGACACATGGGAGGCCAAAGTCAGGGACAGCTTGGGGCAGAGGAAAGAACCTCAGTTAGCACAGAGTCAAATTCAGGATCCCACACTGCTTCACCATCCTTTCTCTGAGCCCTCCTTTCCACATTTTATCATAGAGAGGGTATTCTTATAGCTTTTAAACATTCCCATTCAAGTGTCAGGAACCTAGTCAGAGACAATCTTATCCCTGAAAGAAGTTGAGGTTCCCAAATGGTCATTGGTCTCAGATGAGTGGGACCAACTCCTCGATTGTTGAGTGTGAACTTAGAAGGTCCCACGTGTGGTGTTTAATTTCAGTGTGGTCCCTCTGCCCTCTTACAGATGCGGTAACTCAGCTAGCAAAGGTGGTGTGGGACCAGGAGCTAGAGGGATGAACTGGGACTGTCTGACCCTCAGGTCCAGGCACACGAGGGATTCCATTTTCTAGGATGGCTATAACCTACCAGAGGGGCTTAGGGAATGGTAGGAAACAGGAAGACATAGCACCTCGCCTTCCCCGCAATCCTCAGGGTTTGTGGCCCGTTGGTGGAGGGGGAACCTGCGATTTGTGGTCCTTCCTTCTCTCCTCAGAGAAGTGCCCATTAACCCTAATTCCCCGTGCTCACCTTCCTTCCACCAGACAATGGGCCTGGAAAGCGGGGCCACCCTCTTCATTTCTCAGCAGGGTCTGGAATGCTGAGGGCAATCCCCTGGCGTTGACAGGCTGGGTGGGCGGGGCAGCGTGGCTAGGGTAGCTTTCCAAGCCCGAGCTCTTCTTCCCGACTCTGAGAGACAAGACCAGAGCAGGTCAGTGTCCACTCTGCCCAAGTCTGGGTCCTGGCCACTGCAGACCCCGCTCTCCTAAGTGTGTCCTTTCCTCTGCCTGAGGGAGAATTAAAAGGGAGTGTTAGGTAGGTCCCTGTCTGAAATCTGATCAGATCGTGCATTCCAAGACTCAGAGATCCTGCATCTCTGTAGCTTCTCCTGATGCGTACACGTGTAAGGGACTTCCGCCTCCAGAGGAAGACTGGCTGTGAGCACAGACATGACAACAAATTCAGACCTTTATTGAGCCACTTCTGTGTGTCACAGAGATGGAAGGTGAGCCTGTCTTGGAAGGATTCATGGGGGAGTTAGCAAGGCTGTGACATCGTGACATTTCTGTGTGTGTATGTGTGTACTCGCATGTGGGCATGTGTGTGCTGTGTCTCATCTGTCTGATTACTGCTTTAAAAGAGGATAAAGCTAGATAGATGCAAGAGATCCCCGTGGAGACAGCCTTTTGTTCTGACGGGCATCAGGGACCCCTCATCGGGAGTCGCTGGCATTCGAATTCAGCCTTGGAGGTAGGAAAAGATGGTTTTCAATAGGCAGAGAGAACAGCAGATGGGACAACTTAGAGGCATGAAGAAACCTCTCATATTTCAGAAGTGGTGACTCTTCCCAGATCCAGCCTTCTGATCTTGGCTAATGCAGGACCCACGTTCTGTAGTTAGGGTAACCCCCCAACCCCCTGTCTCTGTATAGTGGCCTGGCCTCACTCAGTCCGGGGGTAAAGCCTTGTTTTCCCTGCATAGGAGCGATGCCTCTGGGCCGTGTCTAAGGCATGAGCACCTTCTGCCAGAGATACCTCTGGTTTTAGTTATTGAACACTGATATGGCACTTACTGGCTGCCAGACAGTGTTCTGAGTACTTTCCAAATATTAATCAGTCCTTTTAATCTTTGTAGCAACTCTCTGGCTGTGTTGCTTTCCTGAGTACAGGCCACTGGGTCGGTAGATAGGGGCAGAGCTCATGTCCCTAGTCTGTCTCCCTCTGTGGGTGATGCTCTCTTCACGTTACAGCTTCTCCTGGCCTCCAGTTCACATCCATGTGCCAGGAAGCAGCAGAGTCTGAGAGTCCTGATGGAGTGCTGACTGCCCCAGATTTCTCTCCCTGACCCTGTTTCCTTCAGGGGGCCAGCAGGGCTCCACTGACTGCATTTTCGGAACCAAAGATTGGGATCTGTAGTCTGAAAAAGAATGTTTGTGCTGCGTCTTTGTGCAAGAGGAGGTCTGGGAGGTGTTGTTTGGATACTGAGAGAGTGGAATTTTTGAGACATTTCAATGGTTTATGTGGAAAGTTAGGACAGAGGATTTGAAATTGGGATAGTCCTGGAAAATTCAGGTCCCATGATTTACTGTCAGGATACACAAGCTCTTTGTAAATATTTAAGCAATGTGTAGTTTGAATTTTCTGTCCTCAGCCTCTTGGCGCCTCAGAAGGGAATAAATAGTACCTTCTAGCCCCAGAACGTTGCTAATACTTAGCAGCCCCAGTTTACAGAATGGGATGAGAAAACTGAGGCTCAGAGCAGTGAAGTGACTCTTGGAAGGGCACACTGCTCTACAAGGACAGCCAGGATTGGAACTCAAGTCTGTCCCTAGACACATCTTGACTGTAAAACGAGGATAATGATAGAACCTGTTGCCGTTAAATCGACCATTTTAAAGGAGCCAATGAACTGAAAACCCACTCGGGCAGAACTTGGCACAGAAAAGGGTCTCCTCCCTTTGTGGTTGGGCCCCTGACTCACAGACAAGCGTCCTGTTTAGCGTTTGATGCTGAGAGAGGCTGTGGTGAGTGATGGCCGGCTCCCAGGGCTGTGCTGAGGGCCCAATTCCCAGGGCTAGAGGCTTGTTCCAAGGGGCAGGATCCAGGACCAGAAAAGGGTGGTGGCCAGCTGCATGCTGTGTTGACGAAAGGCACTGGTCTGACTTAGAGAGGAGGATGTGAAGACCTGGTCCCTGCCCCTCGCTTCCCTCAGGTGAGTCAGCCTCAGTGTAGACCCCAGGGTCCTGGTGGGAGAAGCAGCAACCGGCTTTGTCAATCACCCCTTGACCCAACCCACTGGTGGGCCTGGAAGAGGTGTGACGACAGCCTGAGCTCAGGTCTTGCCCACTTTGCCTCCCTCTCTACCCTCAACACCCTCCCCCCTCCCAGCTCCTCCCTTGGTCTGGTTACCAAATTCATACATGGTGGTTGTAGAAAATGAAGGTGTCAGGGAGCAGAGGAAAAATCATGCGTGGGGGTCTTCCTGGAGGTGGCTCATCACCACCACCATGGTGGACTCCACATGCCTGCCACGTGCCAGCCCGTTCTCTGCCACCCGCCAGAGGGTCTTTTAAAACCACTTCCTTTTGCTCCTAAAGTAAAAGACAAAACTAACGCTGGCATCTCTTGCAGGCTCCAGTGCACTTGCTTTGGTCCCCATGCTTTCTCTTCTCATGGGGCCAGCCAGAGCTTGGAACCTTCGTCCCCCTGCCACCCCCCATTAACTCATGCTTCGGACCTTGTCTCCATGATTGCTGATGTCTTCCCCTGCCTTCCTGCTGTGGGTAAAACCGCCCGCTGTAAACACTCCCATCACACCACCAGGTCTCTCTCCTTTTACAGCACTTTTCACAGTTGCAATTTTGTGCTTAATTAGTGCCATTATTTGTATTAGTACCTGTCTCCCCAGCTACACTGTGAGTTCTGTGAAATCGGAGTCTGTCTTCCTTTAAACACACACACACACCCCCACACACATACACGATGTCCCTGAGATTTATTTTTTCCTTTAACTTTTCATTTTGACCTAATTCAGACTTAGAGAAAAGTTCTAAGAATAGAACAGAGAACTCCCATATACCCTTCACCCAGATTCCTCAAATATTACCATCTTATTCTTCTATATATACATTTTTTTTTTGCTGAGCCATTTGAGGATCATTTATAGACTCTTCCTACCCCTCCAGATACTTGAGTTTATTTCCTAAAACCAGTGACATCCTCCTATATAACTATGGTACACTTTTTAAAAGCAGGAAGTCAGTCCTGATACAATACTGTTCTCTCATCTACAGGACCTGTGGGCTTTGCCAGTAGTCTCGAGAGTGGCCTTTGTAGCAAAGAAAACCCCAGATCAGGTGTTGCATGTGGTTGTCGTGTCTCTTTAGTCTTCTTTAGATTAAAGCAGTTCCTCAGGCTTTCTTTGTCCCTTATGATCTTGACATTTTTGGAGAACACAGGCCAGTTCTTTGATAGGACGCGCCTCCGTTTGAGTCTGCTTTGGCCCGCCCTTGTATCTTTACTGCCACTGAAACATCACATGCACTCAGTTAACATTTGGTGAATGAAGATGGAAGGAGGTGGGAGGAAAGAAGTCAGCAGGTTGTCTAGTTTGCCCCACTCCCACGCCTTTCCTTGCTGAAGGATGTTATTTAGTTGCGGTCATGCTGTGTACAGATTTGAATCTCGCTACTCTTATTTTCATGCATTTATTTTTTAATTGAAGTGTAGCTGACATACAATATTATGTCAGTTTCAGGTGAGCAACACAGTGATTTGACATGTGCCTGCGTTATAAAATGATCACCAGGATAAGTCTAGAAACCATCTGTCCTCCTGCAGAGTCATTACAGTAGGATGGTCTTTATGCCTTAAAGTGTATCTTACATTCCCCATGGCTTATTTATTTTATAGCTAGAAGTTTGTACTTCTTAATCTCCTTCACCTGCTTCGCACGACGCCCTCACCCTCGCCCCTCCTGCCACCACCTCTTCGTCCTCTCCATCTAGGAATCTGTTTTGCTCTTTTGTGTTTTTAGGTTTCACACGTAAGTGAAGTCATATGGTGTTTGTCTCTCTCTGTTTTGCCTACCTCACTTAGCATAATAGCCTCTAGATCCATCCATGTTGCACACACAGCAAGATTTTATTTCTTATGGCTGAATAATATTCCATTGTGTATACATGCCACATCATCTTTGTTCATTCATCTATCCTGTTTTTGTTTTAATAACACAACTTTCTCCCAAAATGAGAGAGGCTTCCTCTGGGGATTATGAGCCTGCCGTCTCTGCAGGAATACAAGCAGATGCCAGGTGATGGCTTGGCGGGGATGCTAGAGAGGAGATCAGACTATTTGATGAGGGGCAGGACTCAGTCTGACCATCCCTCCAGACACTTACGTGCCTTCGCCAGCTGCAGCTCTGACTTCATAGGCCTAGGGGCTCAAGAATAAGGCAACTAGAATTTCGATCCAAACCAGAACATTTTGAGAATAAACGGGGGGCTGTTAATTGCATCTAACCAAGTAGCCCCAGCTAGGGCTGTCCTGCACAAATCAGGCTGTGTGGTCACTCTGCCCACGTACGACTTTGGATGGGAGATCAGTGCCGGGGGCCAGCCTAGGAAACTCTCTAGCACTAAGAATTTTCTGCCCGGACAAAGCAAAGCTCATTGCCCTGGCATCACCTGCCGAGCCCCATGATCATGGCTTTGGTCGCCTCTGTGGTCTCACCTCCCTTGGCATGCACCTGCCAGCCTGCCTCCTGCTACATGAACCTTGTGGGAACCCTCCCCTCGCCTGCCGCTTCCTGCCATGGGGACTGTGAGAGAGTGGGAGCATCACTTCCAAAGCCAGGAAGAGGGGGACAGGGTCCGTGGTGGGGGCACAGGGGGAAGGGCAAGCCAGCTGCGCTTCCTCCTGACCTGGTCCTCATGGGTTTGAAGAGCCAAGGGGTGTAAGTGAAGTGGGGCTGGAGACCAGAGTTGCCCCGGACCTTTGCTCCGCGCCCCCAGCACCCACAGGGCTCACACTTTGCCTGTCTTTCCTGCGCAGACACCCAGCTTCCTCTCCCAGCCCTAGTTCTGAGATTAGAACCGAGCTGCTGGTCTTTGGCAGAGGCACAGAAGCAGCTGGCGTTGGGGACCCAGGCACAAGAGGATGGGCGTTGAATGACAAGAAGGTGCAGACAAGGACTTGGATGCAGAGAGACCAGGCAGGAAACCAGCATCGAGGGATTCTGGTAACAAGGCCATTACGGGGCCGTTTATCAGGAAGCCTAGACCTGCAGTATTGAGTGCCCAGACACTCATCACAGGGGGCAGGCTCTGGGGTCTGATGAGTCCAGTTCCTTAACTCCTTTTCTGCCTGGCGACAAACACAAACCCTGTCTGCCTGAATTAAAAAGTGTAGGCATGCCTCGTTGTATTGTGCTTTGCAGACATTGCATTTTTTTTTTTTTTTTTGATTACAGGTTGAAGGTTTATGGCAACCTTGCATCACACAAGTCTTTTGGTCCTGTTTTTCCAATAACATTTGCTCACTTTGGGTCTCTCTGTCACTTTTGGTAGCTCTGGCAATATTTCAGACCCTCCACCAGCAAAAGATTGTGAGTCACATGAAGGCCCAAATGATGGTTAGCATATTTTAGCAAAGTATTTTTTAATCAAGGTACATACATTGTTTTCAGATATAATGCTCTTATACATAATAGACTACAGTGTAGTGTAAACATAACTTTTATATGCACTGGGAAACCAAAAAATGTGTGTGATTTGCTTAATTGCGGTATTCACTTTTTTTATGGTGTTCTAGAATGGAACCCACAGTATCTCTGAAGTATACCTGTATTATAGGGTGAAAATGTGAAGGTGTAGGGAGATTTCCTGGGGCATCCTGGTCTTGTGGACTTCAAGAACATGGTGCGGTATGGTATTGTGATTTTACAACTGAAAGTGTTGGTGGCTTTAATGGAAAAGCCAGTTAGTGAAAGAGTTTCTAATTATTGGAATGCAAGATACTAGCACCAGTATCTTGGAAAATTTTCTAGTTAACTGTGATACTATGTTTACTGGTTAAAAATGTCTCCCTCACCCCCTGCGAGGCTGTGTAAAAGTGCTGAGTTTGAGGTCACCTTTTATAAGACAAAGGGTCACACAGTGTCTGAACTGGAAGGGACCTCAGAACCTTTTTCAGCTCCCTCTCTTTACAGATGGGGAGACTGAGGCATGTCCAAGGCACACAGTCAAAGAAGCAGGGACCGGTACCCACATCATACAGGGTCCAGCCCCCAGACTCTGGGTCTGTTTTCTAGGTCTTATCTAAGGAAGTCTGTGAAGTAGATGGTGTATTTCTATCATTTTATTAAACTCCTGTGGCATTTCTCTAACTGTAGAAATAAGCTGTGTTGGCATCAAAACAGTTACTCATTTCTTGCTCTTTATATGTAGAAGTTGCTAGGCTGATCTTTTTTTTGTTTTGTTTTTATGTAAAGATGCTATAAACCCTTCACTGAATTCCTGTATTCTGCACTACTGTTCCTCAGACTTGACATCACAATCATCTTTTAAAACCCAGGCTTCTGGACCCCACCCTCAGAGATTCTGAATCAGTGGGTCTGAATCAGACTCACAGGAGGCCTCAGAATTTGCATCTCTTAACAAGCTCCTCTGTGATGCTACTGGTGGGTCCAGAGACCAGGGACTGTCCTTTGAGGACCGCTGGCCCAGGCTTAGTGATGGTTGCAGATGGTGTGCTCTGGGCTTGACAGCCAGCGGGGCCCTCCCTGCTGCCCAGCCAGGCCTCCGTCCTCCCCTGTTGCTCCAAGGGCAGCCAATCTGACCTTTCCACTCTCTCCAGCTCTCCTCCCAGTTGCCCTTCCCTCTCCAGGGACCCCACCACCTGTGGCGCTGGGATGGTCAAGGCCATCTGGAGGGAGCCTCCTCACGTTCCCCGCTCCCTCTTTCTTTCTTTTTCTCTCTCTCTCTTAGAAAATGAGTGTCTCTGGCTCAGGCTCCCCTCTCCACTTGCAGATGAAGACTGTCATCCTTTTACCTGAGGGGAAAAAAAGCCTTCTCCCAGCCCGGCCTCACCGTTCGATCTCCACCCCGTCACTCATTTCCTTTCACCGGGAAGCCTCCTGGAGGAATAGTCTACAGTCACTGAAAAAGATTCGCTCTCACCTCTCTTGACACAGACACACTATTCAGTTCCAGGAATTCAGGTTTTCTATACCTCTGCTGAAAGGAAGACACATTTTTTTAAGGGTTCCTACAGCTCAGCGGCATCAAGTACAATTCTGTGTTACCTTCACACCATGTAGCCAAGGAACTCTCGTCATCTTGCACAACTGAAACTCTGATCCGTTAAGTACTAACTCCCCATTCTCCCCACCCCCAGCCCTGGCAGCCAGCCTTCTACTTTCTATCTCTATGATTTTGTCTACTCTAGGTACCTCATATAATTGGAATCATGTTATCATGCCAGTACTTGCCCTTTTGTTATTGGCTTATTTCACTTAGCAAAATGTCCTCCAGGTTTATTCATGTCACGTGTCAAAATTTGCTTCCTTTTTAAGGCTGACTAATACTTCAGTGAATGTCCGTACCACATTTTGTTATTCATCTGTCAATGGCCACCTGGGGTTGCTTCCATCGTTTTTGGCTATTGCAAATAATGCTGCTATGAACACGGGTGCACCAGAGGACACAGTCTTGATGAAAGGGGGCTTGCAACCCCAGGTGAGATGTTTAGACATTTATTTATCTAGCAGTCTCAGCTGTATCTGCTGCCTGCAACTGCCAGACCAGTGTCCGCAAGCCTCCCCACCTGACCCTTGAGTAAGACTACGCTTGCCGTGGTGGCCCAGGATCACTCACTTGTCAAGATCAGCGGCATTTGGTCATTCAGTCCATTTGGTCTCTGTGCTGACACCCTCATGCTGGGGCTTCTGTGATGCAGCCCCCGCTCCTGCCTCCCCGCCCATCCTGGCTCATCCTCAGCTTATCTGTTTTCCCTCTGCTCCTAACCATCCTGCATGCCTTCCTGGGTTGCATCATCAGGGTCTGCTCCAGCCTGGTCATCTCTGTGTGTATCACATCTGAGCATTCCCCCCACTCACCCCCCGAGCCCCGAGTGTCCCCAAATCCTGCCTGTCAGCCCACCTCAGCCCCTCCTCCAGCCTGCCCCTCCCCGCTGCAAGGCCTCCCCACCTCCCCACCCCCCGCCCAGCAAAACTGGGTGGGTTCACACGCTTCTCCCATTTGCCCTCCACTTTGCCTCTCTCCCCAGTGGCCTCTTACATCTATACCTGCTTCACATTGCTTCCAGACAGTGTTCCCTGCAGAAACACCAAGATCACTTCTTCTCGGGGGATACCCTATCACCTGGCTCCATAGGCCTTGCTTTCCCTAAGCCCTGCAGACCATGTGCTCTCAGCCAGGGCATTCCAAGCTTGAGTGCTGACGTGCTGGTTCTGATTCGAGGGGTCAGGGGTGGGCCCTGCCTGCTGCATTGCTAACAGGCCCCCCAGGTGGTGTTGAGACTGTGGTCTGGAGACCACACGGGGAGCAGCTGGACTCCAGAGGAGATCTGTGTTTCACAATTTCCAGCCTATAAATGGTGGCGGAATTTAAAAACTCTTGTGTTGTAATTTTAAGGTTTTCTGTTTTATACAAAGTTAATCTTAAATTGTTTCGGTTGTAAGGCAGTTTCCTTGTTGCAGTGATTACCTGCTGCTAAAAGACATTTGCAAAGACTTAAGATTTCAGTCTCTTGAGAGTTCACAGTGGATCCAGGTGCCTGAGTGTATGGGCAAATGAGATTGTTCCCCCACTGAAGGGGCTGCACACTCAGGGTCAGGCTCCCCCTTGTCAGCCTCCCCAGGGCAGAGAGGGTCTCTTTTTTTCAGTTCCATTCCCAGGGCCGAGCTGGTGTCCTCAGGCTGTGGGCCGCAGGAGAAGGAGGCAAGTCTCCGGCCGCCCTCTTGGAGACGATGGTGGAAACTGGTGATTCGATGTGGGAAGACTGGGTTTGGAAGGGAGCCCCATCCTAGGAGGGGAGGGAAAGGGTTCCTGGCAGCTGGGCCTTGTTGAGGGGCACGTAGGCCTCCTGGAGAGGGGAGGGCAGGGCGGGCAATGGAGCAGAGCAAACCCAGGGGAGTTGACTGCATTGGTCACTTCTGGAGGGTTGGAGAAGCCTGAGAGGGGAGGGATCAGCTTCGTGAAGGAGGGAACGGAGTGAATGTCAGGGAAGGTGCAGCCGTTTAGGTCCAGCCAGCTCCAGAAGCATCACTGCTCCTGAGCCCCGAAAGCTGCAGCAGTTGAGTCTGTCGTTGAAGGCTCCGTGGTCTGGCCCCTGCCTGTCTCTCCCGCTTGTTCGGTGACTCTGCCCCTGGTTTCTAGGTCCAGCCAAGTAACTGTTCCCAGTTAAAATGCAGGTGTACCTCCTCCTCCCCGGTCTTCTGCGAGGCTGTGGCGCGCACTCGTATCTCTTAGCGCAGAGCGTGAACTGGGGCTGTCTCTGGGACCCCGTCTCACTAACTCCAGGACCCCAGCAAGCCTCCCAAAGTCTCAATTTCCTGATTGCCATGGTGGGAGTGACAGGCGTCCCGGGGAATGACAGGGCTGAGTGAAGATTCCACGATGACCAGGCTCCTCCCAGTGGGAAGTACTGCTGCTGAGTCCCTCCCTGCCATCCGTCCCTCTCAGCGAGCTCGTCAGGAGGACCGCAGGGTGACAGTTGACCCTGGGTGGGGCCGGGTGTGGGATGGAGGGGGCTGTGGTCCCTGCGTGCTCCCCGGGCAGGATGGGGCTGGGGCGGTGCCGCTGGGGGGTGGACGCACTGCAGCTGGGGTGTCAGCTCTCCGTGTGGATCCCGGAGGCACCAACAGGTGGCAGCTGGCCACGGAGTGGAGAGGAGGAAGCCGGAGACCCGGGGGTGTAGGCCTGGGGCGGAGAGCGGGGCTTCTCAGGCTCTAATGTGCATGTGATCTCGGCCCGTGGTCGGCTGTGAGATTGTGTCTTCCTAATGGCACGTGGTCATGTATGGATGTGAGAGTTGGACTGTAAAGAAAGCTGAGCGCCGAAGAATTGATGCTTTTGAACTGTGGTGTTGGAGAAGACTCTTGAGAGTCCCTTAGATTGCAAGGAGATCTAACCAGTCCATCCTAAAGGAGATCAGTCCTGAGTGTTCATTGGAAGGACTGATGCTGAAGCTGAAACTCCAATACTTTGGCCGCCTGATGGGAAGAGCTGACTCATTTGAAAAGACCCTGATGCTGGGAGGGATTGGGGGCAGGAGGAGAAGGGGATGACAGAGGGTGAGATGGCTGGATGGCATCACCGACTCAATGGACATGGGTTTGGGTGGACTCCAGGAGTTGGTGATGGACAGGGAGGCCTGGCGTGCTGCCGTCCATGGGGCCGCAAAGAGTCAGACATGCCTGAGCGACTGAACAGAACTGAACGGCACGTGGGTAACACTGATGCCGCCAGTCCAGACATCATGCTGTGAGTGGCCCTGCTTAGGAGTGTGGTGCGAGGTGGCCTGGTGAGGACAGGAAGATGTGGAAGACGCAGGACAAGCGCAGTTGTGTGGCTTTCTATCCAACCTCGTGGAGCAAGTGCGCCCAGGTGTCTGGGGTCTGGAGGATGAGATGGGAATCAGGTTGTGAGTGCTGGACAGCAGGCAGCGGGGGTCCCTGCAGACTTTGAGGGAAGTGTTGAGTGATTTGATTTTGCTATTTGATGCTCCATCCTTCAAGGTCTAGTTTTGCCATTAGAACCCCCCTAAAAGCTCTTTGCTTCGGTCCCAAGCTGAACCGTGGTCATGCCCTAGACAAGGCTCACCGGCCCCCACCCCCGCAGCCAGTGGTTCACAGCTGTCTTCACAGACGTACTTCCCACCCTGGAAGGAGATTATTGGATTATTCACGCATCTCTCTCTCTGACTAGCCTATGAGTTCCCGGAGAGCAGGGCCCTGAGACAGCCTCTTCCTCGTCTCTGAGCCCCGGCACCTGCCGTGGAGCCAGGCTGCAGGCGGGCCTCATTAAATGCCTGCGAGGTCATCAGGGGCCGAACGCAGAGTGGTCAGGCGGGAAGAACAAAGCCCCGTGACCCAAAGAACAGGAGAGCCAAGCCCTGTGCTGGGGGGCCCGGGAGATCAAGCGTTGGTGTGGATGGGAGAAGGTGGCATCAGGAGCCAGCAGGACCTCAACTGAAAATGCGGGGACCGCTTCGGCAGCTAAGACAGGGACACCGGAAGGATGAGCGCGGGGGGCGTCGGTTTGGCATCAGCTGTGAGAGTTGGGCTCTTGAGTTTTCTGGAGCGATGGGAATTTCAGCCAAGAAACAGCTGTTTGGTCCGGGATCCCAGAGCAGACCTGCTTTTCTGCTTCCTGCAGGGAAGGGCAAGATTTCTGCAGATTAAGAATTGAGAAATTTCTCCCCGACCACCGGTGTGCCATAAGCAGTGCTTCTCTAGGCTGAGTGAAGCCGGCAGGTGGAAGCCCATCCCGTGGTAGGGGGCTAGAGATGCACCGCCGTTAGCCTGTTGAACCTCTAGCCAGGGAAGAAAGGGCCCCCTGAGGGGGGGGGACGTCTAACGCCCTGAACCTCAGATGCCCTATGAGTTGGGGTTCACCTCATTTTCCTGCGGAGGAATTGGAGTCTCAGAGAGGTTCAGCAACTTGCCCACAGTCACACAGCTGGGAGGCCGAGGAGTTAGGCTCTGACCTGGGTCCGGGGGCCGGGGGAGTGTCGGGCAGGGGCAGCCCCGCCTGGGGGAGGAGAGGAGGGGGTGAAGGAGGGTCAGAGCTGTGGTGGGCTAGGGAGGGCTGCCGGTGCCAGGGGCTGGGGGCCGGCAGGAACACCAGGGAGAAGCAGGGCCAGGTGAAGGCAGGAAGAGGCGAGGAGGTGGCCAAGTGTCACAGGCTGGAGGGGTAAGCAGTTACACACCCTGCGCACCAATGAGGCCTTGGTGATAGCGTTTAAGTGAACTTAAAACGTGTCCGACTCTTTGCGACCCCATGGACTGCAGCACGCCAGGCCTCCCTGTTCATCACCAACTCCTGGAGTTTACCCAAACTCGTGTCCATTGAGTTGGTGATGCCATCCAACCATCTCATCCTCTGCCGTCCCCTTCTCCTCCTGCCTTCAATCTTTCCCAGCATCAGGGTCTTTTCAAATGAGTCAGCTCGATAGCGTTTTAAGTGCTATCAATTTGATTTTTGAACTCATTATTACTCATAGAAGCCTTAGGCAATACAGAAAGGTTGAAAGAATGGACAGGCTAACAATTTTCATGTCCTATGAGTTCCTGTATGCTTTATACAATGGCTGTTAACAGTTGTGCTCACACGGTAGGTACAGTTTTATAACCAGCGTTATTTTTTTTTTTTTTTACTTCTCATATTTTCCATGTCATTATGACGCCTT
Organism: Cervus canadensis; assembly: GCF_019320065.1. Lineage (NCBI taxonomy): Eukaryota > Metazoa > Chordata > Mammalia > Artiodactyla > Cervidae > Cervus > Cervus canadensis. The sequence goes on along the minus strand of NC_057415.1, from coordinate 31,283,157 downwards.
CATGGACATCCCGTGGCTGTTTTGATTTACTTAACTGGCCCTCTGAGCTTGGAAACCGGCTTTTTGTTTGTCATTTTCAATGTTATGTCTCTGCGAGGAAGATCTTTGCAAATAAAACTTGCATGTCTTGACATATCCTGACAGTAGGGCCCTCGAAATGGACCTACCGGGTCCAAGCACCTCCCAGCGTTGTTGGAACGATGTGCTGCCAGGAGTGCTGACACGAGCCTGCTAGGAGGGCAGGTGTCAGCCTTGTGCACACTCGCCATTCACTGGTGTGTGTGTGTGTGTGTGTTTCACAAGCATTTGTTAAGTGCCTGTGGGAAGAGACTCCATTCTCCGTGGCCAGGTGAGCGCGGCAGCAGCTGCTGGCGCCCTGGGCTTGGCTGGGACAGGTGGGAATTCTGATGGTACATGGTGTCCCCGCCCTGCCTGTGCCATCACAGGCCCAGGAGCGCGGCACGGCCCGAGGGCCCCTGGCCGCAGGGTCCAGGCAGTGCCCACCCATGAGTCTGGAGCCGCCCGCCTTCCCCGCCGTAACACTCAGGACCCGGAAGTAGCTCCGGGGGCGTGTGATGGGGAGTGTGAAGCTCCCAATCTGTCCTTTTGTCCATGTCATCCGCAGGTGCATTACAGGGCACCTCAGGCTTGCTAGGAACGGCTCCGGGTGCTAAGGGCACAGCCGGTAACAGTAAAGCCCCTGCCTCTAAGGAACTTCCATTCTAGTGGGAGGCATGGACGCTGGTATTGGGAGGAAGCAAGCCGTGAACGTATTTAATATGTCTAGGGCTGAGCAAGGAAGAAGGGAGATTGGGAAGGCCTCACTGATCAGACACTTCAAGTGAGGGACGGAGCCAGGTGGAGGATGTCGGCGGGAGAAGAGTTCCGAGCAGGTGGAACAGCAACTGCAAACACCTGCGGTGGGAACAGGCTTGGAACACTGGGGTACAGGGGAGGGGGCAGTGCAGCTGGAGCAGCGAGCGGGGGAGGCGGACAGGGAGCACCCCCCTCCCGCTGCGTGCAGCAGAATGAGGTCCAGGACCCAGGGCTCACTCTTCCATTGGCAGGTTTTGGAGTCAGAGGACCACTCCCACCATCTGAAGCAGTGGAGGCTCGCCTGGTGCCTCGCTGTTTCCCTGGTGGGTGATTGATCACTCAGGCCTGTGTTTGGTGGGGAAGCCGTGGGAGTGAAAGCCCAGACTCTGGGAAGTCACTGGCTCCATCGGCCCTTCAGTCTCCTCCTCTGTGCGATGAAGCACCTGAACTAGAAGGCTGCTAAGAACATGCTGAGCTTTCCAGGGCTGGGACCCTCTGCCCTGTCCTTAGTTAAATGTGCTGGTTAGATCTCGGAGTGTTTTAGTTGAACTAATATTGCTGTTGTTTAGTTGCTAAGTCCTGTCCGACTCTTTAGCAACCCCGTGGACTGCGGCCTGGCAGGCTCCTCTGTCCATGGGATTTCCCAGGCAAGAATAATGGAGTGGGTTGGCGTTTCCTTCTCCAGGGGATCTTCCTGATCCAGGGATCAAACCTGCATCTCTTGCATTGCAGGCGGATTCTTTACCACTGAGCACCCGGGAAGCCGGTTGAAGTAATAGGAGTGTATAAAGTGCAGTGGTCGACACATATTTAGTTCTTAATATGGTTAGCCTGTCAGGTTTACTTTGTTACAGACCAGAGGCTTTCAGCCAGCTGTGGGTGAATTATAGTAGTGATGAGAAGCAGGTGGGAGATAGGGGACACCCCGCGCCATGGTTTATCCACTCAACTCTCCGTTTATCCTACAGTTAAATCTTGAGCACCTGCTGGGTACCAGGTGCTGGAGCATGTTTTTAAAAGACCCTGCTTTCATGAAGTTCACAGTCTAGTGTAGCAGTCTTCTGCCAGAGGATTGTGGTAGGGAGAGATCCTGGTTAGAAAGATCATGGTGCCTCCTACCTCGTGCCATATACGAAAATTGACTCAAAATGGATTAATGCCCTAAGTATAAGAGCTAAAGACTTGGAACTCTAAGGGGAAAAATAGGGATAAATCTTCATTACCTTGGAGTTAAACTTGAATATGACACCAAAAACACAAGCAACAGAAGAAAAGTAAATTGGACTTCATTGAAATTACTTTTGTGCTCAAAAGACATAATCAAAAAAGTGAAAAGACATCCTACAGAATGGGAGAAAATATTTGCAAATCATATCTGATAAAGGCTTAATGTAAGAATATATAAAGAACTCCTATATCTAATCCAAATTAAGATAATCCAATTTAAAAATAGGCAGAGGACTCAAATAGACATTTCTCTGAAGATCGGCAAATAGCCAGTAAGCACAATGAAAAGATGCTTACCATCATTAGTCATTAGGGAAATGTAAATTAAAACCACAGTGAAATATCACTTGACATCTACTAGGATGGCTATTATCAAAAGTATTGGTAAGGATGTGAAGAAATTGGAACCCTCTTATATTGACAGTAGGAATGTTAAATGGTGTGACCTCTGTAGAAAACACTTCAGTGGCCCTTCAAAAGGCCAAGCATGGAATTCCTGCATGACCCAGCAAGTCATGACCTGCTCCTATGTGTACACCCCAAAGCAGATACTGCTATAGAGATGTCATTGCAGCACTATTTCCAATATGATAGCCACATGGTGGAACCAGCCCAAGTGTCAACAAATGAATGGATAAACAAAATGTGGTCTCTCCATACCATGGAATATTATTCAGCCTTGAACAGGAATGGACCTCTTATACATGCCACAGCATGGATGAACTTTACACATTAGGCTAAGTGAAATAAGCCAGTCACAAAGGGACCAATATTATATAATTCCACTTTTATGAAATATCTAGAATAGGCAAATTCATAGAAATTAGCTGGTTGCCAGAGGTGGTGGGAGGGAGCAGGGAGTTATTGCTTCATGGGTACAGAGTTTCTGTTTGGAGGGATGGAAAAGTTTGGGAAATAGATCATGGAGTTGGTTGCACAATGTTGTGAATGTAAGTAATGTCTCTGAATTGTGCATTTAAAAAATGGTTGACATGGCACATGTTCTGTTTAAACACACCCCAGAGCAGGTGGTGTGATGTCTGGGGGGAGTGTGACTTCATCAGGAGCCACTGGGTCTGGGTTCCACTCTCTGCCAGGTGACCTCAGGCATGGTCCTCGCTGTCTTTAACCTGGGTCCTGCTTCTGATATGGGAGCTGGATGAGATGAGAGGTGTATTCTCTGGTGGGTCATGGGAGGTGGTCAGGAGATGCCTTCCCATCCCCCTTCAATTCCGTTCTACCTGGTGAACAACAGAACATTTGGTGGTTTTGTTCCAATTAGCATTAATTACCTGCTCATCTGTTTTTTGCCCTTTTTTCTTGGTCAGGTGGTGGCCTAGCCCTTTCCCGTCACCCTGTGGCCATGAGTCTTTGTGGTTGGATTGTTTCTTCCCCCCTAAAGCAGGGCTCACCTGGGCGCCAATTCATGATGTTTGGTCATCTGCTGCTGCTTCTCCACCTGGTTTATTGTGGTTTCCTTTGGAAGTCTGCTCTTTCGTGCTGGGTTTAGTCACCGTTGTGTCCAACTCTTTGCGACCCCGTGGACTGCAGCCCGCCAGGCTCCTCTGTCCATGGGGACTCTCCAGGCAAGAACACTGGAGTGGGTTGCCATGCCCTGCTCCAGGGGATCTTCCCAACCCAGGGATCTAGCCCAGGTCTCCCGCATTGCAGGTGGATTCTTCACTGTCTGAGCCACCCAGGAAGCCCTGGGAAGTCTGAGCCCTCCTAGTTAGAAGTCATCTGAGCAGCCATGGTTATGGTTCCACTCGGTGGGATACTATAAAACCATAACAAAACTGCCAGTAAAGTGTTTGAAATACCCGGACAAATGTTTCATCCTGCGATGATGGGAAAGAGTAGGCTGTGTGGTTATATAGACGTGAAAGTACAACTTTAAAAAAAACCCTCCGCGAACTGACAGCGCTGTTGGTGGTGTTTGACAGGAGTGCGTGGGAGCCGCAGTTTCCTCCTTCCGGTGGTCAGAGTCAATTTGGTTTTTTTTTCATAGGCGTGGAGGTAGGTAGGTTCTGTGCTGCCCAAGTACCTCCAGTAGGTAGCCAGATGAAAAAACTTCAAGGTTTGGGTGCTGCGAGGCTGTCCTGGATCCTCCTGGAGACCCAGGCCCCTGCCACACTCAGGCTCCACTCTCCCACCCCCACCCCCACACCTGGTGGCTGACCTCGTGAGATCCCGTGGCTTGGAGCCAGCACGTGTGCCCCAGAGGTGAGCTGGCAGGGATCTGGTTGAGCCCAAGGTCACTGAGAAACCCAGGATAATAGGGGCTGCAGCGTACCCAGGCCTGAGTCTTCCCAGTTCCGAGGTCCTTGGAGGCAGGTGCGGTGGGAAGGGACTGGCCAGACGCACTCTCCGGATCTCCCTGGAAGGAGAGCTGTTAGTCACGGGGTAGGAGAGGCCCAGGCCAAACCTAGGGCCTGGCCTCAGGAAATGAGGTGGCCCACCCTGCCCTCCTGCTGTTAATAATTAGCTCAGGGTGGCTGCCTGTGGAGCTGGAAGGGCCTTTAGACGTTCTGGGCACTCGCTCCAGCCCACGCCTTTTGTAAAAGTGAGGCTAAGTCCCTTGCTACATCTCCACAATTCTGAAAGATTCCTGTTCCACACTTTTCTCTAAAATCACGATCCTCACAATCAGAGGGTACTTTGGATGTACTGTCCCTTTAAAAGAACTCTTCTGAAACACCTGTTGTCACTTTAGAACAGAGGGACGATGGTAATAAATACCCAGGCGTTACTCAGGTTTCCGATGTTGCAGAATTAATTAGAGGGAAAAGGGGTTTTTCTGGATCATTTCCTCCCTAAGAGGAAGTTTACCAACCTGCAAGCTGGGGGAGTGCCGATAAAGACGATCTCAAAGGGTGAGAACATACCTGTAGTCGGTCAGTTGCCGAAACAGTCATGATGGGGTGGGGCCTTTTCCCTGCAGCAAAGCACCTGTAATTCACCTTCGTCTGAGGCACACGCCAGGGAACTCAGAGGGGGGGTGTGCGGTGCCCTGCATCCAGCTGGGGCCCTCACGCCGTTTGGCGGCTGACTGTGACTTGGGCAGAGTTCTCCCAGTGTCTCATCTACCGTCTGTAAAATGCGGACAACTGGGCCCCATCAGATAGAGGGGAGTCAGGAGGAACGTGCACGTATTTGGAGAACCCCGAAGCCCTGTAGAGCCCTTGGTTGCTCCTCAGGGAGGAATCCTGGCAGTGGGAACGGCCCGGTGACGAAGAAGGAGGAGGCAGAGAGGGCCGTCGTGAAGGCTCAGTCCTCAGGGTAGCTGGGGCTGACTGTGTGCACAGGGTTAGACGTGAGATCGCTGCTCCTCCGCATTACTTAGAGGTGCGGAAACAGACTTTTGACAGTGAATTCGTCCAAGGTTCCATCAGCCTGGGCGTGGCAGAACAGAGATTGGAACTCCAGTCTGGTGCATTCCGTCAAACCTCCAGTTGGCCCTGGCCACCGGGGGGGCCCCAGACAGCGGTGTCCCTGGTCAAGTGGCTTGAGGACTCCTGGAAATCAGATCATATGTCTGTATTCCCAGCTCCCAGCGCGTGGAAGGTCTCAGTACAAATACATAAATGCAGCTTCAGCAGTAACAAGATGTGTTATTTTCATTTCATTATTCCTGAATACTATTCTGATGAGCATTTTGGCACTCCTTTATAAGTCTTTTTTTTTTTTTCCAAGAGTTTCATTTGTGGTTTGTTTTAATTAGTTTTCTGCTGGCCCCCTCATCTCACCAAGTCAAAGCCCTGAAAATCGAAATAGGCTATGTGAAGACAGATTTTTATCTTGGTTTCTAGACCTGCTGGCAGCCGGCAGAGTTACTGTAGCTAATATAACCAGAGATGGCTCCTCCGATGAAAACGTTACAGGCAGAGGATTTTAAAGCTGAGAGGGGCCTTAGAAGGCTTGGAATTGGAAAACCGAGCTGAAAAGAAATGAAGCAGTAACTTTCCAGGTCACTTGGCTGATAAGTGACAAAGAGGGTGGTGCTTTGGTTAAGAATCTGCCTGCGATGCAGGAGACCTGGGTTCAATCCCTGTGTCGGGAAGGTCCCCTGGAGAAGCAAACGGCAACCCACTCCAGTGTTCTTGCCTGGAGAATTCCATGGACAGAGGAGCCTGGCGGGCTATGGTCCATGGGGTCGCAAAGAGTCGGACACGACTGAACGACTAACACTTTGGTGGCGGGAGGGGAGCCGGTATTTTTTCTGTGTTTCCTTGAGATAAAAGGATGGCGCGGGCTGCTTGTGGCAAGGGCTGCGTTTCTCTGGGCAGGCTGCTGCTGGCCTCAGACTCCTTGGCAAGAACAGAGCTGGCGGGATGGTCCAGTTGTGAGATTCCAGCTTCTTGGCTGGGATGCGCCGCGATTAGCACATCTCAAACCTTGCAAAGTGACTTGAGCTGTTTTCTTTTCTGAAGGCTTCTGCTGCTTCTGGCTGAAAAGGGGTGGGGGCTGGAGCCTAAGATAGAAATATCATGGACTGACACCCAAATGGGCGTGTCTGTGCCCCAAGGGCAAATATTAGCACAGTATTTTTGTAAAGTTTATGCAACTTGATTCATGTCCCTGTAGAGTAAATTTATTCCATCCTGTTTTCCAGCCTGTTTGGGGCCCAGTGGAACTATTCAGAGGGAGAATGAAGAGAGATGGGTAGCTTTATTTTAGGTAGAAACTGCTCAGTATAAGGTCGATTTCATCATCTATATTTCTAGCTTTACATACTGCTTTTTGTCTGTTCATACTATTTTGTCCTCTGTTTCATAGTTTGACGGGCCATTTAGTTTTTTTCCACCCAAGACTGAGGTATCCATTTAGAATGATTTCCCATGAGAAATCCAGCTTTGACCAGTGCTACTTTGAGTGGGTTTTGGCACTGTTGAAACGGAAGTCATAGAATATTGGTCCTGGAAGCTGGAGGAGGTTCACTTCTCCTACCCCTTCCAGTGCTGGCCTGCTCTCTGCAGCTTACCAAGGGCCTTGTCCACCTTCTCTGCTTGATCACCTCTAGCACTGGGGAACTCACTCCCTTACGAGGCTGTCCCTGCCATATTTGTGCAGCCCTGAGTGTTCAAAAGCGCTTCCATTTTTTTTGTTTTCATCTTCTAACTGTTGAACCCTTGGGGTCTGAAACAATCAGTCTCATGATGGTAGTAGTAATAAGTACCATTCATCAGGCCCTGGTCGTGGCAGTTAGTTTGCATCCATATACCTTCAGTGCTTAAAACAACCTAGGAAAACAGAATTTTCCCCTTTCTGAAGATAAGGAATCTGAATCTTGGGCAGGGTGATCTCTTTATGTTCACATAGCTGGTAAGTGGTTAAATAGGGTTTCCAGTCCATATCTCTGCCTGATTCCACTGATGCTGACCTCCTCACAACCTTTAATTGTGTCCTAATTCCTCTTCTATGTGGCACCCTGGATTTTTGAAGAACCTACTCTCCTCTCTCAGATTTCTCTAGGATTTCAGCTATTCCTCAGACACTCCTACTAATAAATCTGTTTTTGTGGGGTTAAAATGCGCATGTGCTTCCCCTCCTGGCCTTTGCACACATGGTGTGCAGTTTCCAGACTGCCGCTGCTTCCACCTGGCCAATTCCCCTGTATCCTGCAGACTTTCCCTTGGAGCCTCTGTGAGCCGGTCATGCCACCTACCCCAGCTTCCCTGGCTCGGATCGGGAGCCTCCCTGCTGTTCCTCTAGCACCCGGAGCTTTCATGCCTCTTAGAACGTGAAACTCCAGGCATCTCTGCCTTCACCCACCCCACTCCCTTGGCCTGGCACCAAGCAGGTGCCCAGCTAGTGAATACTGAGTAAGTAAAAGGTCCAGAACTGCTGCCAAAGTAATAACAAAGGCTGGAAGCAATCATAATCGAGATGGATTGGCCTGGGAAACTCCAATCCCGGTCCTGTGCAGGGGTTTGGCTTGGAGGCTGTGTTGACAGCTTGTCTGGTAGCAGGTCCCATGGGTCATCTCCCCCAGCCTGGTTTGCTTCCGTCCCTCCACGGCTGGCAAGTGTCTCTTTTTTTTTTCCCTGCCAGAAGGCGGGCTTGCTGGCCTCTGAAGTTTCTGGGTTCACTGCGGTGGCACCCTCAAAGCCTCCACATGCAGAGAGAAATGGTTCTAGGACATCTGGATCCCATGAAATGTGTGGCTTAGTACCACACCGTGATAACCTGTCCCTAAACATTGTTTTTAAACTTCAAGATCTCTCATTTTAAACAATCTGTGAAAGTGATGTTAAAATTTGGGAGAACGTTTGCTGTGCTGGGGGGTGGGGGGCATCATGTTTGGAAGGAGCAGGAGGAGACTCACCCCAGCCTCCTTGACAGCGGAACACGTGCACTTGAGATTTGTGTTTTTTTTTCCTCGGTGGTCCTTCAAGATAGAGAAGAAAAAGAAGGTGATGGGTTCACCGAACGTCCTTGCAGGTTGAACGTGTTTTCTGGTCACTGAGGAGCAAGCTGTGTGTTTCAGGTGCTAGCTGGCTTCTCATCACAGCCCTGGACGCCCGGCTCGCGGGACGTCAGAAGTTGGTTTCTCTTTATAGCAACATTACCTCTGTCCCTGAAACTGCCTGCAGCTCCCACGGCATTCTTTGTCTTGCCCTTCAGGCAGCTTAAAACTACTTCTTGTTTCCCTCCCAGTATCAAGTATAACTTTTATTTGGTTAGTTTTGTGAGTGTCATGGTGTCGGGCCTATAAATAAACCGGCCTCCATAATAAGAAAACTATTTGACATTTTGAAGTTGTAGGAGAACAAGGCTGCTAATTACAGGTCTCCATTGGAATACCACTGATCCTACATATGACCCCCACCCTGCTTCCCAGGGGCGCCTGGTTGGAGCTCCACTCCCTGAACAAGTTACAGATCCTGTGGAGTAAAGGAGTTGATTGCAAGATGGTACCTCTGGAGTATTGGGATTAATAATTGCAGAGATGGGGAGGGCTAAATTAGGTTGGGATTAACATATACACACTGCTGTATAAAAAAAAATAGAAAATCAGCAAAGACATATTTTGTAATAGGTCTTTGTATATTTTGTAATAACCTATACAAGAAAAGAACCTGAAAAAGAATATATGCGTGTGTGTAATTGAATCATTGTTCTATACACCTGAAATGAGCACAACATTGTAAATCAACTGCACTCCAATTAAAACATAAAATTTAAAAAAAATTTTAAAAAGGACTAATAATTGCAAGATAATTTGGGTATTCAGCGTGGTATTAAGGCAGCTTGTGTGAGCATTTTCTCCATATGGTGAATAATGTGAAGTCAGAGTTAAAAATTCATAAATGCATTCATGGAAGCATTTTTCTAAATAAAATTTATTAAGTACTTTGATATATGCATACCCAAATTAAAAATAAGTCTTGTGCACCAATACTTCCATTGTCAGCTGTGATTATTGTACTCATTAGCAGACTTAAAGCTTTAAAGATGTTATTTAAAATTTTTTTGGTATGTAGGCCCAGTACAAAATAGTTTATTGGCCTTATCATTGAATTAGCATCATGAAAATGCCTCTCTTAGTGAATGGATTTTTGTAATTTAGTAAGTTTTCAGTAGTAATTATGTTTAAATTCTAAGCTATTTTTTAAAATAAGTATATTTCTCTTTCTGTTGTTATGCAGTGTTGTGCTTTGGAAATTAAAGCCAAGTAAGTGTGGGGGGGGATGGCAGAAGGTAGTGTTGATAAATTTATGAAAATTATAGTCATGAGAATATTAAACTGCATTGTACCAGTTGTATGGTAATGTGGTTATCAGCTTCACATAATCTAAAATAAAGTGAAACAGTTGTTCTAAGATATGGGCATGTCACAAATGAACTAAAATCACTGGTTTTTAATTAGTTGGAGTGAGTTCATTAACATTTGTGAAGCCTAATGAATCATATCATGACAGTCAACCTCTCATTGTCTTAAGAAAAGAGATGCATGTAGGATCATTATATGACAGTGGTAGGTGAGTGTCCCCCATTTCTGAGAGAGTGAATAATACAAGGCACTGTGGTCTGTTTTATCTATATAACTTGGATATTATGAATTGCTAAGAATTGCTGTCTGTGAAAGATGTGAGCTAATTTGACTAAGTCAAGAGGACAGACCATCACGTGACAGAAGCCCTCTGGACTGAGTTGATTGGCATGTTGCTCTCTCGCTCTGCTATGACCACAGCACTGGACCAGGACCAACGTGAGGACTGGAGAGTCGGTTACTTCAGCACCGCCTTAGGAAGTGCCTCCCCAGACTGAGTGGGGGGGGGGGGGCAGCTGAGCTGTAGAAACCCCTTCTGGTTCTGGGAAGCGACTGGCAATACAGACAGGAAAACGGAGACGGAGGGAGTGCTGACCTAACCAAGCCCCTGCCTGTAGGCACAGTCGGTCAGAACCGAAAGGTGATACCTGGTTGAGAGTTTTGCGTGGCCTTGGCGCTCAGGCCCCCTGCATCCGTGTCCTCTTGGGACGCTTATTACAAATGCGACTTCTGCCTGACAGCTACAGCAAGGCAAAGTCCTGGTTAGGAGCTTCCCTGGATAAGGAGGAAAGAAAGAAAGGGGTATCACCACAACAATTTGCAAAATTTTAGTATGGACTATAAATACTTTATTGATGTTAAATATCCTCGATATGATTACTGTGGTTATGAAGTACCCTTGTCCTTGGAAGATACTTACTAAACTATAGAGGTAAAGAGGCATGATATCTATAGCTCCTAAGCATTCAGTATTAATAAGGAGGATGAGGGGCATGTGTATGTGCAGGGGAGAGTGTGAAAGAGTACCTGGTAAAATGTTGCTTTTATAATTCAAGCAGGCGGGGTTTATTAAGCAGGCAGCAGATAGTTCACCTTTCAGATGTGAGAGCTGGCCATCTCCCATAGAAGTGGCTTATATAATGTTTTTTTTTTTCTTTTAATTGAAGGATATTTTCTTTACAGAATGTTGTTGTTTTCTGTCCAACTAATGTTAAGTTTTTGAAAGACACTAATTTGGCTGCGTCAGGGGCACTCAGCATCTTTGTTGCATCACGCGGGGTCTTTCGCTGCGGGGCCCAAACTCTCTAGCTGTGCACGGACTTAGCTGCTCTGTGGCGTAGTGGCATCTTAGTTCCCCAGTCAGGGATTGAACCCCCAGCCCTTGCATTGCAAGGCAAACTCTTAACCATTGGACCACCAGGGAAGTCCTGCAAAATGTTAAGTTGAATCCAGGCCAGTGGGGAATACAGGAGTTCTGTTTTTCTTACAACTTTTCTATTGTTGTTATTTAGTCACTAAGTCATCTGACTCTTTTGTGACCCCATGGACTCTAACCCACCAGGCTCCTCTGTCCATGGGATTTCCCAGGCAAGAATACTGGAGTGGATTGCCATTTCCTTCTCCAGGGGCTCTTCCCCACCCAGGGATCGAACCCAGGTCTCCTGCATTGGCAGGTGGATTCTTTACCACTGAGCCACCAGGGAAGGCCCAACTTTTCTGAAAGTTAAAAAAAAAAAAAAAGTTGCAAGTTTTAAAAAGCAGTTTCCGAAGTCCTTGCAAAACCAGAATTTCTATGGATGGTACCTAGGGGTCTGTTTTTAGCAAGCTCCCCAGATGACTCTTAAGTATACTTAAGTTTTATTTAAGTCTCTGCTTAAAGAGTCTCCTTTTAATCAGTTTTTTTTTTTTTTTTTTTTTAGCAACTTAAGTATACACTCTTGCAGTTTGATCTGAACCTAGTGCTTGATAAATGATAAATCCCCATCCAGATTTTCTAAGTTTTTTCTTTAGGATACCCCACTTACTGCAGAGGAGCGTAAGGGATGCTGAGGCCCAGGCTAAGAACAGATGGAAATTAGAAGCTCCATTACGGGGTGAACTGGTAATGCAACCCAGCTTGTGTGCTTACAGTGGAAAGGAAGAAGCAATGTTGGTATTAGCAGCTAAACAAAACATTTATCTTAAATACATTAAATACTGATATTCGAGAAGCACACAATTTGAGTCATTCGTCGAGCATGGCTGATTGTGTATGAATGTTTATTACTTTTCCTTCTAGAGAGGTCCCTCTTCTGCCTATCAGACATCTGTTGAGACTTGTAAATAATCTGAAAGAAAAAAAAAAAGAGCTCCCCTCAGTTCAGGAGGAAAAGGGAGAGACTTGGGTGACAGAGAAGGCCTTGTATATTCTAGGAGACTTTTACAATGAGCTGAGCCATGGGTGGTAAACCAGAAAGGAGCCTAGCTGTCCATGTTTCCCTTGAGGAAGAGGGAGGCGAGTCATGCTCAGAGGTGAAGTGTATTCCTCTGATGGCCACTAGGGGGTGGCATTGGCCTAGGTCAAGCTTGGGGCTGTCCGGCCAATTCTGTAGGGAGCCAGCCTGGTTAGTCTGTGTGGTTTACTCACAAATTAGGTGTTTACAGATCAGCACTGCTTCCTTTTTTTTCTTAACTGAAACTTTTGCACTCTTTGAGTTAGGGATGTAGTTCTTAAAAACAAGGGTATGAGATAACTTTAACACTCCTTTTAAAATGATCAAAATGGAGTTGAGTTGCTTTCTAACTTAGTGGGAGAAGACTCCTCTCCCTTCTTCCTGTCCGTGATTCCTTGGCTTGTGAAAAGAACAAATCTTCCCCAGATCAGCATGTAGACCCACAGGAAACAAAGCAGACAGCATCACTTCCGTCTCAGGCTCCAGGGCAGGTGATAGAAGCTCTGTTCCCCAGCTCTGACCACCATGCTCGGGGCAATGGACTCCTGCTTCCAGGCCCATTGAGTTGGTAGAGCAGCTGAAAGGTGTATCACATCTACAATCTACAAATAGGATATCTGTATTTGAAATAATGCGTTTGTGTTTGTCCTACAGTCAGCATCTGATGGCATTAGAAGCTTAACATTGCTTTTGTTTGTTTGGGGCCAGTTATCCTCAGAGACTGAGATTTAACCCGGGTTTGCTGTGGGAATTTTGATTTATGATATTTCACAAGCCAATAACATGCAGGATGTCAACTGAAAAAAAAAAAAGCACAACCTAAAAGTTGAGAAATGCGTTTTATTTGGCAGACTTTCTGAGGACTTCATGCCTGAGAGGCAACCTCTCGGATAGCTCTGAGGGTCTGAAGAGGTAAGGGAAGGAGCCAGGATATATAGGGTTTTGTTTTGTTTTGTTTTAGCAGTGACTTTGTTTTAGTAGTTGGGACATCAAAAGATTACTGTTCATTAGAGAAAACCAGATGTCTCAAATTAAGGAATTTTGCTCATTTCTCTGTGGGAGAGGCTGCTAGAGTCTGAGCTTATTGAAATCATTCCTTTGATATGCACCTTAGCTCTCTAGGGCCGGCATCCTGGGCTTTTCCGTCCCCAGCGATGAGGGTGGCTGCAGGGGCCGAGGGCCTGGCAGTGGGCAGGCTGTGTGTTTCCGTCCCGAGTGCCCTCAGGGCTCACCTTCGGAGGAGGCTGTAGCAGCAACGTCCTCTGTTTACTGATGTGGCAGGCAGCATTGTTCATTCACCAGGATCATGTCTCTTAATAAGCCAAGAAAGAAATTACATACACCACACCAATGACAGATTGATTGCATTACTGTTCCAGGCAATGGGGAGATGAAAGAAGTCCAAATTTAGTTGAGATGGACTTTTCTAGGAGGTGGTTCTCATAGAGATCATCTTTTGAACCAAAAGCTGCCAGTTTGGCTCCCTCGCTGCTGGGGCACGTAGCTTATGGGCAGTTGCACCGGCATCACCGGGCTGGGTGAACTGCTCCAAAGGTTATTATTCCAGGAACCATTACTTGCCTGGCACCGCTGCCTACGTACGAGGAGTAGCCTTGCCAAGGCAGGAACAGATGTCCCTTCTTTTCCTGAGACTAGTGCGTGTTTTAACACCTCTGCAACCAAGTGTAGCCTGGGCGTGGCAGGAGCAAGTGTCTCAAGCTCTTTGGAGAGCTGTTTAGATGAGCAAAGAGTAGCCTTGCTCAGGTCGAACACTCTTGAGTTGCTGGTCAACCTCCTGGTATTTGGTCCATCAGGTGATGGCCACCAAGCCGTTACTATGGTGTCAGTGACATGATGGTCCCCGGCACTTCAGGTTTTACGAGTTGGATTTAAAAAGTCCTAATAACCAACTTCCAAGCCATTTCATCAAAACAGGCTCTTCAAACAAGTTTCAACCACAAACAACTTTTGTCTGACGCCGGCTTTCACAGCATAGATTTGAAATGATAAGTCAGAACAAAACAGATTGTTATTAAAATGCCTGCTATTGAGTGTCTGGTATGTGTTACATTGTGTACGCATGGTGATCCCATGGCTCATGGTAGGTATGGAGCCCCCACCATCTCATTGTACTGAGATGTTGCCTCATTCTATAATGTTTTGCAAGTATAATCTTTGTTAAAAACTATAGTCAACAGTTAACCCTGTAGTGTTATTGTGCATGACATTCTTTTTTTTTTTCTTAATGCAAAGAACCAGCTGGGCTTCCATGTTGTAAAATTTATCAGCTGCAGATGTAATCATCTGAGGCCAGTGTGTTCCTGGTTGGGTTGTCGCTTTGTTTAGAATTAAGAGGCTTATAAAGGAAGCCATAGAAACCCTGAGTTCCCCAATTGCCGCGGTTCAGGAAACAGGGCTGTTAGTCAGCGTCCATTGTCCTGACCGGATTGTTTAAGATATAATTTCAAGACAATCGGAAAACACCACGTGGCTCATTTATGTGGTTATCCAACACCAGTCTCGCACTTGTTAAGGTTTGCTTTGGGGATAATTATGGGGAGAGCATTTCTGCAACTTTCATGAAATTTCACCAAATTATGATGACGTTGGGCCCCAAGCTGATTGTAACAGAGATCATGTGAGGAGGAACAAGTTGATCCCTTCTGGGCAGCTGGTCTGCTTGAGTTTGTCCGCAGCTGGCTGCGGGATCTTGCTGGGAGCGCCGCTAACCCTGGTTAAGTTAGTAGGTCCCCGGCATACATACACACGCTGGCCCTGGACACAGAGCCGCCCAGCTGCAGGCGGTGTGAAGATCAGCCCTGCCGTCGCCACCTCAGCCCGTGGGCCTTTCATTGGGAGGCTCCTGTGGGAAATCACGTTCGGTTTTTTCCTGTCCAGGGTGGTAGCAAGCTTTGCTGTCAGCTGTAGCTGAGCTGAGCATGTCCCCGAGTGTTGCACGTGGACCCTCTGAATGGCCCAGATTTTGTGGAACCTGTACACTTGTCCCTTGGTATCCGCAGGGAATTGGTTTCAGACTGGGATATGAAAACCTGAGGACGCTTAAGTCCCTCATATATAGTGGCGTGGTATTTGCATATAGCCTGTGACATGATTTAGTGTACTTTAAATCATCTCTCGATTACTTAGAACAGGGGTCCCCAAGCCCCAGGCGTTGGGAAAGCTGTCTTCCACGAAACTGGTTCCTGGCGCCAGAAAGGTCGGGGACCACTGACTTGCAATACCTAATGCAGTGTAAATGCGTTAATAGTCACAAATATGACATAAATGCTGTGTAAGTAGGTGTGATCTCATGCATGACAAATTCAAGCTTTGCTTTTCCCAACTTTCTGGAATTTTTTGTTTTCCTGAAGATTTTTAATCAGTGGTTGGTTGGATCTGAAGCCAAGGAACCTCGGGTCTGGAGGGTTGACTATATTCTAAATCTGACCGTCTGAAACACACTCTGAGGTTCCCCCCAAAACTCGCTCTTCTAGCCCAGGCGGGCCTGACCCTCTGAGGGCTTCCCGGGAGGAATGTCATTCCGTGCCACACCCCGGGATGCTGAGTCACCATCTGTGGGGCAGGGATGGCATATTTTCTGAAAGCTCCCCAGGTAGTTCTGATGTGCACCTCCCACTAAGAGCAATACTGGAAATGGTTCTATTGTATCTTTAAAAAAAAAAAAAATTTTTTTTAAAACCCACCTGAAATTCTTCGACAAGGACTAAATAATAAATTTGACATTTGAAATTCAAGGCAGTTAAGGCATTATGGAACACGTTTGTTGTCTTTTGATAACTTTTGGTATTACTCAGAAAACGCACCCCTTCTTCTGATGACATTTTCCGTGGAAAGGGCACAGTGGAGGTGGTGGGGTGGGTGGAATTTCGTAAGTGACAACAAGTTCCCATCTATTGTCAGTCCCAGGAATCGTTTTTGATGAATTTTTGAGACTTCCTGTCCCCATCTACAAAAGAATGGAGGTTTTCCTGGAGCTTCTGAAGTAGGATTAGCTTCTGAAATACCCAAGGACACCCTTCTGTCCTGGGTGTTATCTTCTGCAAAGCTTTCATCTCTCCTGTGTCTTTGCTGCCTGCAGCTAAGCTGTGCTTCTGTGACTCCCGAAGCTGGATTCCCCTCAGGTCCCTCGTCAGCTTTGTCCTCATTCCTTCCTTGCTTCCGACTGCCAAATCTTTGCTCTCTGGCCCTGCCCTGATACATGTGTGCGGTATTCTGAGTGTGTGACTGCCCTTCACAGTGTGGGCCCTGAACCAGTAGCTCCGGCATCACCCAGCAGTCTGGCCCCGCCCAGACCTGCTTAAATCCTTGTCTGCATCGTAATAAGATCCCCAGGCGATGTGTGTGCACGTGGCAGTGTGAGGACCCCGGTCAACAGAACCCCAGTTCAGAGTGGACCTGGGGGTCCACCCTGCGTTCTAATCGAAGCCTCCACTCTCACCCCATCCTCTTCTCCTGCCTGTTCCCACCATCCCGTGTTTGTCTATTAGGTTGTACTATTTTTTTTTTTCCCCAGGCTATAATCTTGGCTTCAGTTTTCATTTTGTTCATTGATTCACTCAGATATTTATCAACTGCTCCCAGAGCTAGGTGTTGGGAGATGCAGTGAGCGAAACCAGACTTGGTTCCTGCCCTCATGAAGCTCAGCTTCTAGTGGCAGACGCAGATATTAAATTCATCATCATTTATAAATGCGAAGTTATGATGAGCAGTGTAGAGAGCCTATAACAAATATATGAGTCACTAGGAACGCCAGCGAAGGCTTCCCTGAGGAGGTGATCCTCATGCCGAGCACTGAGGCTCAAGCAGGAGTTAATAAGGTGAAGAGGAGCAGAAAGCGCTTCCCAGGCAGAAGCAGTAGCACATGCGGAGGCCTGGCTCATCAGAGAAAGTCTGCAGAAAAATAATTTTTTTTTTTTTTTTGAGAAAAATAATTTTTAAACGGACGTTAAATTGCTTTTAAGTCCTTCATCTTTATCTGCTTTTCCACCCAGTCTTGTCAGATTTACCCCTGTGTTCCTAAGCCGAGGAGCTGGCCTGGGTGCACGTGCCGCCCGCCTGCACAAAGGGACCGTGTCCTAGGTTGCATACGGCTTTAGCCTTGTTAGACTAACAACATTCACGACGGCGTTCACTGGGAAAGCCACTTTCTTACTGTTCCCTGAGTGCACCGTGCTCAGCTTGCAAACTGCTCTCTAATTCCCTCCATTCATGTTTTTAAAAGGTAAACTCTGTTGAAATATACATAAAAAAAAGCACAAATCATAATGATGTTTGATGCATTTTCACAGAGTACATCAGTGTTACTAGCACCCCAGTCAGGAAGTAGACTATACACACCCCAGAAGACCCCTGTCCACCCCCTCAGTCACTGCACCCAGAGGTAACTGCTGTCCTGTCTTCTATTGATTAGTTTTGCCTGGAGCTGAACTTTGGGTAAATCGAATCATGCTAGGTCATCTATTGAGTCTGGCTGCTTTTGCTCAACACAACACTGGAAGAAATCCTATCGTGTATCACAGTGGTTCATTTATTTTCTTTGCTGTGTAGTCTGTGCATGGTGTGACTCTACTACAGTTTATTCGTTCTAGTAGGTCTTTTCCAGTTTGCAGCTATTATGAAGTCTTATGTGTGCCTTTTAGCAGATAAATGTATCCTTCTCTTTTGGAAATATGCCTAGGAGTGGAATTATTTCACAGAATATGGGTATGTTCAGCTCCAGTAGATACTGCCAGTTTTCAAGATTAGCTGCACTAATTTCCATCCTCACTCGTAGGGCCCAAGAGTTCCAGGTGCTCCTCACTGTGGCCAACCCTTGGTTTTGTCAGATTTCCTGGTAGCCGTTTTGGTGGGTGTGTGGTACTGTTGCTTTGAGGTTTCACTTTGCATTTCTTTGACAACTGATGTTCCCATTTTTTACCTACTTGTTTTTTCTCTTTTTGATTTATAGGAGCTCTTTGTATATCCTTTGTAGTTATTTATTACAGTTATCTTTGTGGGTTGCCTTTTCTTTTGAATAGCCTCTTAATGAATAGACGTTCTTAATGTGGTCTAATTGATCAATAAATGTCTTCATATTTTAAATAATTTCTGTACCACATTTAGTTCTGTGGTGCAAAAAAAATCTTAGGGGTAGAATACACAAATATATAAAGTAGTAAAACATAAAAATTTACATGCATGGAAAATATGAATTAGAAGATTTAGACTAGAGAAATAATAAGACACAAATAAGCCATGTACTTCTCTGAATGTGTTATAGTTGATCGATAAATATTGTCTAAAGCAGCTTAGAAGTCAAAACTCAAAGGGAACGTCGTTTGTCATCCAAGTCACATTTATCTGAGGTCTTCAGACGATTTTGTGAGGATCCAGGCCGACAGGTGAGGGATGGATAGACCGAGAGATACATTCAGATGGAAATGGTAATTTGCATATTAGAGCTAACAGACGTGTCTTCTGTTACAGGTTATTCAGCGATAGTTATGACCTCCCGGTTACGTGCGTTGGGTGGAAGAATTAATAACATACGCACCTCAGAATTACCCAAAGAGAAAACGCGATCAGAAGTCATCTGTAGCGTCCGCTTTTTAGATGGCTTGGTACAGACCTTTAAAGTTAACGTAAGTTCTCCAGATTTAATTTTTTCCTGAATAAATGCCCCAGAGAAATATTTTTCCATCTCTTGGATTATAAAATGAAGAGAATTATTTTAAAATAAAAGCTTGATGTCTCCGATCTTTCATGTTGAGCTTGACCTAGAAATACCCATAAAAACTTTGCCCACATTCTTGTCTCTACCTGACATGTCTTTCCCTCTCTTATTTGTAAACTGTGAGAGTCTTAGATGTTACTGCTTCTGTGACATCTTTGACTTCCTGAGCTGACTGCAGTAATGGTGCCCGTGTCACATCTCATGGATAGTAGTTACAACTATCAGGTTATACGTCACGCTTCAAGCTTTCGAGCTCTGTAGAATAGTAATAGCGTCATTTTCACTGTGCCTGCCACACAGCAGGTGCTCATTAGATGTGCAGACGGTAAATAGAGGGTCTTCTCTGGAGGGTCGTGAGGTGGTTAGCTACCCAGATGGCAGGGCTTGGGGATGGCCTGGCTTCTCCCACCTCAAGCCTGTGGCAGAAGCAGGGCTAGAAATGAGGTCTCCAGTCCTACATCAGCGGTGTGATGCCTAACCAGTAGCCGCCCCTGCCGCCTCACCCCACCCCACTCACCACCTGGGTTTTTGTGACCTTTGCCTGTCTCTCTCATCCTCTGGCCAGTCCTAAAGGGGTCATCTCCAATTCCAGACTGGCTGCCGGCAACTGCCCCAGCCTGGAAAATTCAGTGTACAAGGGAAGGCATCAGAAAGAAAAAAGAGGGTATGGGAGAACCACTGGGGGATGATAGGAGGCCACAAGAATTTAAAGGGTAACAAAAACTGGTCCCGGAATGTCCCCCACCCCACGAGTCTGCTTCCTGCTGACCCCGGGTCACTGTGGACCTGAGCAGGCAAGAGAAGAGGGTGGTGTATATGAAGTCACCACATGGTGGGTGCTCTCTAAAGGCCCCACAGGTCTCTTCCGGTTGCTATAAACTGACAGGTCAGTTTCAACCTGGCCCTTCTGTTAAAATTTACATTGCCCTGGAGCTGTTCCTTAGCTCTTCATTCTTTCATTCTTCATGAATGTTTATTCAGCACATGTTTGCTGAGCACCTGCTATGTGCCAGGCCCTGTTCCGGGTACAGAGAATACAGCAGTGAACAGAACACCTGGGTCCCTTTAAAGCTTACCTCCCAGAGGGAGGAAACGGACCGTGAGCAAATGTGTGTTATGTCAGGTGATACTATGTACTTGGAAGAAAAATCTGGAAAACAAGGGTGGAGAGTTCAGGGCAGGGCAAAGGGTGGAGTGGTCATTTAGGGATTAGGGAAGACCTCACTTGTAAGATGGCATTTCAGAGAGGACCCAAAGGAAGTAAAGGGAAGCACCGAGTGCTTCTCTGGAGGAAGCACATCCCAGGTGGGAGCAGCAGCAGAGCAAAGACCCTGGGGCGGGGTTCCCTTAGTGTGCTTACAGAACGGGCTGGACGCCAGTGAGCGAGGGGGAGGGGAGCCAGAGGTGAGGCCAGAAATAACAGGTGACAGGCTGTTTAGTTTTTCTTCCAATGCATGCGTGCTCAGTTGTGTCTGGCTCTTTGCGACCCCATGGACTGTAGCTTGCCAGGCTCCTCTGTCCGTGGGATTCTCCAGGCAAGAATACTGGAGTAGGTTGCTATTCCCTTCTCCAGGAGATCTTCCCAACCCAGGGATCGAACCCATATCTCCTGCATCTCCTGCATTGGCAGGCGGGCGATTCTGTGCCACTGCGCCACTTTGGAAGCCCTAACAGCCATTTCAAAAGATTTTTTTTTTTAATATCATAAAATGTTTTATGAACAAATGAGCTGGCAAACACACATACACCAGTGTGCCTTTTGACAAAATGTCCCCTACTCCCACATCAAGGTGGACACAGGATCGGAGGAATGAACACAGCAGATGGTACAGATAGAAGAAGAAAAAAATCAGTAAGGATGGAATATGGAATATAATATTGTGCTTGATTATTTTCCTATGTCGCAACAAAACATTTGGGTGCAGATAGTTAATTTTTCCTCTTTCCCACTTAAGTCTGGAGAAGAAAAAACCAACTTTTTCTGTAATAAAATAGATAGGGTTTTGGTGTTTTGTTTTGTTTTTCATTTTTAACATAACTTTTTTCCTCTTGAGGGGACGGGGGGATAGTGAAGAGCCTAGTAGGTCATGCTGAGCACTGGCTGTGTTCTGAATAAGGCAAAGAGTGTTGAAGGGTTAGGGCAGAGACCTGATGTGATCTGACTCAGGTCTTAGGATGCTCTATTGACTGGAGGTGGGGGTGGGACAAGGGCTGAGACTCTCAGCCTGTGGCAGAGACCATGATCATTAGACGAGGTGGTCATTCAGCCAAGAGTAAACCAAGCCTGGAAGTAACTTAGAACATGGAACCAGTGGGATCTGGGATGTGAAAGAAGCCTCAAGGTGATCCCCAAGGTTTTTGGCCTGAGCAGTAGGCAAGATGGAGTTGCAATTTATAGAAATGGGAAAGGTTGAGAGAGAAACAGGTTTGGGGGGCAGAAATAACTGGTTCTGTTTTAGACGTGGTCAGTTTGAGATACTCGTTACTTGTCTTTGTAGACATGGCATTATGTCCACAAATGAGTTGAAGGAAGAGTCTAGGCTCGGATACACGTGTGGATGTAGAGATGTTATTTGAGGATCACTCGAGAATAGACAGAGGAGATGACTGATGTTCGGTGTTTAAAGGCTGGGGAGATGAGGAGCAAGCAGGAAACTGTCCGGGGAGATGAGGGGAGGCTGAGAGGGAATGAGAATCCCAAGTGAGAACGTGTTTTAAGGAGGAAGAGTGATGAGGACGGCATCCACCGAGAGGTTACGTGGAGCCTCAGAGCAGAGCCTGGTGTTCAGCGGGCACCCGGTCATCATCAGTGACGGACGTCATCGTGACTCACTGCTGCCTGGGCTGCTCCCCTGGCTTCCAGCAGCCTGGTCAAGTCTGACCCGTGAATACGAGGGCTGGGTCCCAGCTTAGAATCTCCATCGCTTTGTATGTTTTTGCTCCCGGGGGTCACATTCAGCTTCCTCAGCCCAGACCGTCTCATGACCAGGAGCAGGCATCCTGAGGGAAGCTGGCCTGGACGTCAGCTGTTCTCAGCTCAGCCCAGAGAGCAAGGCTGTCTCGGACAGTGACCTGATGGGCCAGGGTGACCTCTGGTGGGGTGCTGGGCCCGGAGGCCTCTTCTCATCAAAAATGTGCCTTATTTCGGGTCCTTTTGAGAACTGGGTGAGTTGTACAGATACTGGAATGATGGATGATGCATTCCAGAGGGGAGAGAGGAGGTGCAGAGGGCACATGCAGGCTCTGGCATCAGACCCAACCTGAGTCAGGGCGTCAGACCACCCGTCAGCTGACGGCTCAAGGCACGGAGCCCTTGGGACCTCCGTTTGCTTCTCTGCACAGGGAGTGTGGTGACGGCTGTGTGACGTTGCTGCGCAGATTGGAGATCCTGTATAAAATGTGCAGAGGTCCGAGGCTGGCTCCTTGTAGGTGCCCCATAGATTACAGTGATTGATTTTGTTGTCGTTCAGTTGCTCAGTCGTAGCCGACTCTTTGCAACCCCGTGACCTGCAGCACGCCAGGCTTCCCTGTCCTTCACAAGCTCCCAGAGTTTGCTCAGACTCATGTCCATTGAGTCGATGATGTGATCCAACCATCTCATCCTCTGCTGCCCCCTTCTCCTGCCGTCAGTCTTTCTCATCATCAGGGCCTACTCCAACAAGTCAGCTCTTCGCATCAGGTGACCAAAGTACTGGAGCTTCATCTTCAGCGTCAGTCCTTCCAATGAATATCCAGGACTGATTTCTCTTAGGTTTGACTGGTTTGATCTCCTCGCTGTCCAAGGGACTCTCAAGAGTCTTCTCCGGCACCACAGTTCACGTTAAACGTAATATAAAATTGTACAACTAATAACTTCAGCAAGGGGAACAGATAGCTCTTGGCATCGTGAGCATCTTGTAATTTGGGGAGAGGCTATGTCATGATTTGGAGTGTGTGGACTAGGTCATCTTTTCCAAACCATCCTGACTCCCCTGGGATGGGAGGTGACCTGGGAAGCGGAGGCAGCAGCAGGAGCCAGGGCCCGGGGCAGGAAGGGGACGTGTTCAGGGCAGGGGTGTGTCTTCATGTTCCCACGCTGTGGGCCAGATAATGTGAGACTGTCCTGGAGAAGCCGCCGCGGGAGGGGGTGAGTTATCTAACTCTCTCCATCCTGGTCGTGGTGACCTGTTTTCAGGTGCATCATGTGTTCTCAGGCGCCCAAAAAAAGCTGCCTTTGCTGGTCCTCTACGTGGTCTATTTCTGACTCACATTGCCCTTAAGTTAAAGGGTTGGGTTCAAAGGATTCCAGAGAAGTCTGCCTGTTCAAGTAGAATCTGCAATTCCCACCCCTGTGCCTTTGCGCTGGGCCGTCCGCTCGCTGCCTTTGCGGAGTGCCTGCACCCGGAGGGAGGGCGTGGGGCTCAGCCCCGTCACCCTTGCAGACCACGGTCGGGGCTGCCTTGCCCTGCCGGCTGTGTTCACTGTGCCCCGAGTGTTCCATGACATTTACACACCCAGTCACGCCCACTGCTTGCACAGCTGGCCTCTCCGGGAGGGCAGGAAGAGGGCGCGTGTTGTGGCTCTGACCCCGTTCCCCAGCCCCACGCCCGCTCCCTGAGTGCCAAGTGGAGAAGGTGGCTGAGCCCTGCTCTGGACGTGAAGTGGGTTGAATGTCTCCACTGGCTTCTCACTTCAGATGGCGCAGAGTAGGGAGGCAGATAATCCTCCAGCGTCCCCTGCCAGATCCCTTTAAGAGTACTTCCAATGGCATTTGAGTATTCTTAGCTGTCTTCCTTCATGCCGTTTGAGTTTTCCTCCCTGCATACACTTGCCTGGCTTCTGAGGAGCCAACACGGACCGACGTGGATTAGCGTTTTGCTGTGGATAATCCATGAGCAGGTCACGCAGAATTTACTGTCATCAGGACGTCTTAGTTTTCCGATTCAGACATTATCACTTGGGAATCTCAGCTAAGAGGAAGGAAGAAGTCTTAGAAAATTAAATTAATCTCATTCTTCTAAGTCATATTTACCTTAGCCTTATTTTCCATATGTTCAGTGGTGCTTCTTGACTTGGAATTTATTAAAGCATTTCTTAGTGTAGGGTAGCACTTCCCAGGTGGTGCGGTGGTAAAGAATCTGCCTGCCAATGCAAGAGACGCAAGAGACATGGGTTCGATCCCTGGGTGGGGAAGATACCGTGGAGGAGGAAATGGCAACCCACTTCAGTATTCTTGCCAGGAGAATCCCATGGACAGAGGAGCCTGGTGGGCTGCAATCCATAGGTCACAGAGAATTGGACATGATTGAGCATGCCGCACACACACACATATACACATATTGTAGGGTGTGTGTGTGCATGAAATCTCGCCACATGTTTTAATACCTTCTTATCTGCAATAAAGACTCTAGAGACCAGCTCTTAATTTGTTTTAAAATTTCGTCCACTGGACGTTTTCTTTCCTAGAAACAAGATACTGGTCAAGTTCTCCTGGACATGGCTTACAGCTACCTGGGTGTGACTGAGAAGGAGTATTTCGGTTTACAGCACGGTGATGACTCTCTGGACTCTCCCGTGAGTATCCTCCCATGAGAACATACTGGGCTCCTGCAGGGCTTGGTTTTATATCTTATGTTTTCTCACCCAACAGAGATGGCTTGAAGCAAGCAAACCCATCAGGAAGCAGTTAAAAGGTGGGTGTGAGCTTCCCATTTCCCTTGAACACTAGGTGTTAGCATATCACGGCCTGTTTCTCTCCTCCAGTTCTCAGCATACGTGAAACATCTGGAACCTGGATTCCAGGTGGCCCAGGAGACGTGAGTAAGCTGGCTTCCTCCTGCCTGACTTCTGAGCTAGCAGAGAAACTTCCAGATCAGCCCCCAAGGCTCCTGGGCAGCTGTGGGCAAGAGAGGGAAAGGTAAAAGAAGGCAGCTAAGAGGAACCCACACTTCTTTTTATAGGAAAGAAAGGGAAAGGACGATGACCTTTTTCAGCCCAGTGTGAGAGCCAGGATGGGAAAGACACACATACACACACCCACACACACACACACGCTCACACACACACATGCACCCGCCCGCCCACCCCAGTCCATTTCAGCAGCACAGTTTTTCAGCCCAGTGTGAGAGCCAGGATGGGAAAAAAATGATACACACATATCACACTCTCCCCCCCACCCCCCCACCTCCAGTCCTTTTCAGGAGCACAGTTCCATTCCCTGGAAGCAGAGGCATGGATAGATAGTGTCACAGATAAACACACATGAGTATATCCTGTTGCTGTAGGTCACCTTCCAGTTAGGCGGGCTGTCCAGCTACACCTCACCCCACTCCCTGCTGGGTTTCCAATCACGCCGTCTGTTCCTCTATATGCACTTTTTGCCCCAAACCAAACTGACATGCAGGGCCACATACCCGCCCCTGTGCCTTCCCTGGGTCTGTTCCCCTTATCGGGAATGCTCTTCCCTCCCACTTCCCTATATCCCAGTCTTGCCGTTTCTCTTCAATGCCTCTGAGATTCCATTTCCTCTAACAGAAGCCCTGCCTCCCTCTCGCCTCCCTTACATCCATCCCTGCCTGCCTTGTGTCTCAGAACACCCCCTCCTTCACTCTGAGTTACTGGCCTTTATCGTCTTTGCAAAACGTCTTTATCGTGTTTGGCCAGCTCTGAGCTCTGGGAGTGAGAGTTGGACCTTGCCTGCAAGGAGCTTACAGCCAAGTGTAGGGATGGAGACAAGGGTAGAGACAGCTCTGGGGTAGCCCTGAGCTCGTGATAGGATGCTCTGGGTGCACAGAAGAGGATGAGAAAGGCAAGGAGGCATGCTCTGAACACAGAAATGAGAAGTTACAGAGCGGGGAGGCAGGGAGGGGAGCCAGTAGGGCATTCAGACCATTGGGAGGACTTATCCATCCCCTGATTATAGGTCGTCAACCTGCACCCAGAGCTACAGAACCACCCCCTGGACCCAGGTCCCTGCACAGAGGTACATTCACAGGTACACACACATCATTAGAGACTTTGATATAAGCCAGAGATAAAGACAGAAGTTCTACTGAGATGGGAGGGTGGAGCCCAGAATGAACTACCCTAGAGGAGCTCAGTGGAGGAGAGCAGCGTAGAAAAGGCTTGGGTTTCAGAGAGCAAGAAAGTTCTGGAAAGAATCAGTGACTATATACTGAGTAATGGAGAAGAGAAAAATGGACATGAAGAGTGTGGGATCTTTGAGACAAAATCTGATCATCTGTTACCACATCCAGCAAAAGAAATGGACAAAGTCTATCCTTTACAAGCAAATGGACTCTTGGCCCTGATGCATAAAATATCTGAATATGTTAGCTGTGTAATATTTGCTGGTATATGAATCATTTTTAGAATTCACTTTGCATTAAAAGCGTGAAATATTTTCCAGGATCAAAATTAATTTTAAAATGTGGCCACGCAGAATCAAAAGACTCAATGCAATTAACTGTGGTGTTGTCCTCGGCTGTGTGACCTAAGACAAAACTCTGAGTGGCTGAGTGCAAGCCTGGTGGCTAAATTGTTGCATGCGGCAATCGACAGCACCCTAGCCTATTCATAGGTGTTTACATTCAAGAATGTGTCTGAAAATATTTGAAAAGTACAGAGTCATTATATATGTGAGAGATTTTCTTTGTGAGTTCTGTTTAATCTGCTAAATTAAGGATTTTTAAAATTCCTAATACCGATGACGGAGTGCAGTGTTTGAACACCTCCCTAAGTTAAACATGTTGTGGAAAACAGATTATCTCTCATTTTATGCTGATGTTGCAAAAATATTTTACTCCTTATAGGCTTGGAGATTTCTGAACAATTAACTAACTCATGCACTCTTTTTGTGATGCTCGTCCTTTTATTGATGGAAAAAGCTGTGGTCTAGTAAAAAAAAAAAAATGTGTGACTTACGGGAGAGTAGCTGCTTACATACATTGCCTTTTTTAAAGGGAAAATTTAATTTGTTTTTGAAAAATGTTGTAGGAGGTTTCCCCTGTACCCTGCATTTTCGAGTAAGATTTTTTATACCTGATCCCAACACACTACAGCAAGAACAAACCAGGTAATAACCTTTTTTTCTTAAGTTTTCTATTTAGTGTATAAAAATTGAGTAACCACTAAAAAATGTACTCTTCAATTTCTCACTGTGGTCAGATCCTTCATTTGGGTATCACTGCAGCAACAGTCACTTAAGATCCCAGTAAAAACTGGGGGACGTGTATTGAAATTTTAATCAGCAAATTAGTCTTCATCTTGAGCCTCTTTCTGTCACTTTCTGATTTGGTGCGGTCCCCAGCATGCTCCTACCACCACCTCCCACCCTCCCCTTCCATCCAGGATCCTCTTCAACTGAGCACCTGTGGTCTGAGAACCTGGGTATTTTCCGCTCCTGCAGGCAGGGAGTTTGTCAAAGTCCTCTACCCATCAAACAGCGCAGTGTCTCTGAAGGGCTAGGAGTGAGCTCTTTAGGAGAACCAGAGGTCTCTTAACTGAGAACTTTCTATCCGATCGATCCCCAGTTGGTAGGAGAGGAGGCCGGCCAGCATCTTGCCTCTGCCTCCATGAATCTGTGAACCAGATGAGAGAGAGAAGGCTGCAAGAGTTGTTTACCCCTCCAGGCTGGGCTCAGATCCTGGCCCTCCTGTTGTGGGTTTTCTGGGTGGGGACCAAAGTGGGGGCACAGGAGAGTTGTTGCTGTTTAGACACAGGCTCTGGAGTCTCACCTGGCCTCTCCTTCCCCTCCCCCAGGGCATCAGCCAGCCCTTTGGTTATTGAAACATTTGTGTTTCTTAGGGAGGGGAACTCTTCCACCCGACAAAAGCAGTGAATATTCAGGATTCTTAAATCCCGTCTTGTGCCCATGGCGGCCTTGAGACCATCACCAAGGAGGCAGCATTAGCCTGGGCGGAAAGTGCTGTTTCATTTTTTTCCTTTTTTTAAATTACTAATCACACGATCACATTTTAACTTGTAATGTGTGTAAAGGCCAAATATTATTCTATTACTAGTTTGTCTTCTTTGTACACCCCGTCCTTCTACAATAGAAGGCATTGATAATTTGACTTGTGTTTACTATCAAGTTAAATTTTAAGCAGATATAAGGTGTCCCACATGACTCATTGAGTAACCACGGGACATACACGTGGTACCTTGAGTTTTCCCCATAATAGCTCTTCACACAGGTGGACTAAGGGGAGGTGTAGGATGCTCAGCCCAGCAGATTAGCTCCTGCTGGCGGACGCAAAGGGGTGACATGACCTATGAGATTTCCCCAGGCTACCACCAAATACCAAGTTTTTTTCAAGTTTTGTTTTAAAATGTCATGATGGATTATGTGTGTGTGTGTGTTTTTAACCAGTGGGATTTTTTTCTTTTTTTTTTTGATCACAACCCCACATATATATTTTGCTTTGTAATATATTACACAGATACGTGTAAATTACTGAAGCAGACATTTCTTGAAACAATAGTAAGTGCAAAGCACCCTTAGGTTTTCCCTTTCCTTCGCTTAAAATGCCAACTGTGGCTCATTAAATTGATTTTACTACCCACTGAAGGGCTCCCACCCCAAGTGTGAGCTGCGCTTCCTCCACTAGCGGGTTGTCCCCCATAACCCCTTGTCCTCCCTGACATGCTGGTGCCCCAGAGTTGCCCAGGGTACCTGAGTGAAGGGATCACTCCCGCCAGCTTAGCCCAGGTGCCCCTCTCTAGGGCCCCTCGCAGGCGTCGGACTCCACACGCATACCCACCATGAGAGCCTCTGCCTGCTGAGGCCCCCTGGCGTTTGAGGGACACCTGAGGCGGTGTAGGGAGTTGAGGATCGAGAGAAGACTCAGAAGCGAAGGCTGCCTTCAGATCTTCAAAAGGCTGTCATAGGAAAGGGGGAATTAGAGGTGCTTGGTGGTAGAATTATAGTCAGTGAGTGGAAGCTACAGAAAGGCAGATTTTGGCTCAAGACAAGTAATAGACTGAATTTTGTTCTTAACCTAAGTCCCAGGTAAAATTCGGTTGGTCCGTGTCCCTCCTAAAAGTCACCGGTCCCAGACTGACGCCCAGCCCCACCGCCCCACCTCCCATCTTGAGATGGGTGGTCGCCCCAGCGTGGAGAAGATCGCAGCTGTCAGCTCCTGGGACGTGGGCACCGCTTTCCCCTAACACGGCAGGAGCCATGCTAGCCGTGTGCCTCCGGAGAGCTGGGCAAACAGCCAGCACTGCCAGTTCTTCTTCTTAGTCTGGGCCAGGTTTCCACCATTAATTTTTTTAAAAATGGTCTTTTGTCTTGTTTTTACTTAAAGGAAGAATTTTTCCTGTGTTCCTGACCCATACTATCTTTTTTTTAAAATTGAGGTATAATTGATGTACATATTATACACAGTATCTTTTTTTAAGCCCCAGCTCTATAGCTTATCCAAAAGGAAGTTCCCCTTTAAAGAAAATTTAGTCTCAAGGGTCAAAGAAGGAATACAGAGGTGGTGTGTGTTGTCTCCTGTTTGTTTACCAAGGATCTAGGCAGGGAGGCCTTCCTTGCTTTTTTCTGAAATTGAGGTCATGGATGGGGCAGACTCCAGCAATGAGCCTTTACATTTCTGAAGTCAGACACACGGAGCATCTCTTCTAAATGACTTCCTTTATCCTAATCACTGTCTCTTTGATTGTGAGCCTCCACAACGGCTGTTCCTGATAAATTTAGACCATTCTATATAGACTTTCATGTACTGGCAGTCTCAGAATCAGGCTCCTTTAAGATTCCTAGGGAGATCCAAGATTCCTAGGGGCTTGGGCATCGTTCCACTATTCCTGTCTCTTTGTATGATATCCTAGGGTTGACTCAGAGACATTGCTGAATATACAACAAGGTAGCATTTGGTGAACGGGGTCTCCAGGCTCCTGTTCTCCTTTACGTCCCAAGGAAGACCTACTGCCTAGCAGGACTCGTCAGTGAAAGTCCAGATTTACCACTGGATTATCTGTGATTCTCTCCCTCCTCTTTTTTCTCTCAGTAGCATTATAGGAGGAGAGAACACTTAATTCCCTTGAATATCAGCTTGAATAAACATCGGAACAAAGTATAAAGGACCCGATGTGTTCCGCTAGGTGGCAGAGATAGAGACTGCGACACGGAATAAGCATGAATCAGCCTGTGTATGTCACACCGTCCCTCAGTGTTCTGGCGCTGAATGCATTAAGAGTAATTGACAGTTCTTATAATCAAAGTAATGTCAGTTAGGAGATTGATCCTAAGGTTTTTAGTCATTAGACACATAAGAGATTTGTAATATAGTCAGTTTTTTTTTTTTTTCATAACATGAGTGTCCAGGTTAAAATAAGACAGACATCACTGACCCCACGTCACCCATCTGAACAACCATGTTCTCATCAGTAAAAAATGGAGGTAGTGGTACCCACTTCAGAGTCATTCAGTTCAGTTGCTCAGTCTTGTCCGACTCTGCAACCCCATGGACTGCAGCACGCCAAGCCTCCCTGTCCATTACCAACTCCTGGAATTTACCCGAATTCATGTCCATTGAGTCGGCCATGCCATTCAACCATCTCATCCTCTGTCGTCCCCTTCTTCTCCCACCTTCAATCTTTCCCAGCATTGGGGTCTTTTCAAATGAATTAGCTCTTTGCATCATGTGGCCAAAGTATTGGAATTTCAGCTTCAACCTCAGTCCTTCCAATGAACAGTCAGGACTGATCTCCTTTAGGATGGACTGGTTGGATCTCCTTGCAGTCCAAAGAGGTTGAAATGAATCAGTAAGTTGTGAAATACCACACACAGCCCAGAACTGTGCAAATACAGGGTTGTAACACCATGTGAAACATTCACATCTCAAAACACTGGCACCTTGACCTTTAAACATCGAAATTAGAAGGACTATTGAGACTGATTTGTTTAAACTGCCAAAATTCTCTCTCTCTCCTGCCTCCTAAACACTCCTGCCTCTGTATTAGATTTCAAGAAGTTTCCCTTTTCTCACCTTGGCCAGACACTGGAATCTGTATCCCATGTGAATCCGGGCTTTAAAAAAGAGTGGGAACAGCGGCCAAGTGTCACATGTGTGCCGTGTCCCTAAATATAACGCGCTCCAGGGCTCTTCCTGGCCCTCACGGCACTGTCGATGCCCTCTGCTCCCTGCATAGAGGCGCCTGTGACTTACCAAGAGCTTACCAGGTTCTGTCCGCAGATCAAGTCCCAGGTTTCAAAGCAGCAGTGCTGGGAGCTCACAGACATGCGCACAATTCAGCCTGGAGACGGCTGATGTCTGTGCTTTGGCTCAGGCACCCACAGTTCCTAGGACCCAGGAAAAAGCCCAGCTGGGTGTTTGCACCCCAGCCAAGGAGGTGTCTTCGTAGACCCTCCTCCTCTCAGTAACTTCACACAGCAGGAACGTGGGTGTGCAAATAACTGTGTGCACAACAGCAGCCCCTTGGCGTGCGGGGGTGGCCTGTGGGTCCTGGCTCTCTCAGATACCCCAAGTTTGACTAGGAAGGTCCAGGGCGGGGGCGCCCACTGGCGGCTGCACCAGCCAGTCATTGGTGGGCTCCTCACTCTGTCCAGCCCTAAGACAGCATGTGCATGCGGGGCTGGCTGGAAATCACCACTCTGGCCCATTGAAACTGAGGCAGCCACAGGAACCACTGTGACGGAACAGGGGCAGCTTTGCAATGTACGGGAACAGCACCTGATACTTGAGACAAAAATATGTTTTGAAAAAAAAAATATATATATATGTTTTGTATGTTTTGTTTTTCAAATGTGTAGGTCTTAGCCTTGACTCATCTTTTATTATTATTTTTGCATGTTTTCCTTTGTGTATTATGAATTAATGAGATCAATTATTTCATAGGCATTTGTATTTCTTACAACTGAAGATGGATATTTGTGAAGGAAGGTAATGAGAATTTTGCATCTTCTTTTCCCATCAGTTGCCCCAGGCTACTGCAATTCCTGGTTTTAATCTAATGAGTGTGCGTTTCTGGTAACAAGATTAAATGTAAACAGCGATCGGATGTTGAAAGCAGCATCCTGCTTGAGACGTCTGTTTCTGGCTCGGTCTGGACTTAGGAAGCCTCATTTCATGATGCTTCAGTTTTATTCCAGAAGGCAGTTATCTTTCTGGTCAAGACCTGAGAGGCTGTAGAGAGAGGGAGGGAGAGACCCTGAACATGAAATGAGCTTCATCCAGGAAGGCACAGGCCCAATTTAGGTCCCCTCCGAGCCCCTGAGTACCCAGAAGTGACTCGTTTTCTCTCTGGGGATCTTTGCTGGAAGACTGGAGCTTCAGCCCTGCTTCAGCATTTCTTGTGCATGAGGACCGTCTCCCTGGCTGCAGAGTATCTGAGAGGCTCAGGGAGGGGGGAGACTCCAAGTCAGTGGTCCCTGAACCAGCCACCTTCTCCAACATTCAGTTTTTCTTGACTTATCGGAGACACTGCAGCAGGTAAACAGGTGGGAACAGCCCTGTTTGGCTCCTGTCCTTCCCAGTTCTTCTTTCCTTCTACTGAGGAGGGTCTTCGGAAGCCCCCACTGTGCTTCCACGTGGGAGCTTGAGGACTCATTGGAGAAATGAGACAGGAGCCCGTGAAGCAACTGGGACCAGTATGCAGAGTGGAGAGCGCAGCCACAATAGGCATTAGGAGAAGGCGATGCCAGTGTGAGCTTTGTGAAGAGTGTGGACCGCTGTGATGAGCTGGTGGTTGGGGGCTGGTGGAGACGTGAGGAGTCAGATCTCCTTGGGCAGAGAGGACAGCACCCCACGTCCCACAGTCCCAGCTGGAGACCACATACTGGGGGCTTAAGAGAGAAGAGAGAGGGAGGGAGGGAGAGCTCTTCTGTCACACGCAGACATGCGTCTTGGATCCAGCAGGCAGAGCAGCGCTGTCAGGGGTGTTTAAGCAAGAGGGATCTGGCAGGAGCAGCGTCTACAGGGAAGGCTGGAAGAGGCTGAGGAGCTTCCGTCTAGGTGGGAGGGAAGGCACAGCCCTTGAGGGAGCTGTTAACCAGGCCAGACAATCGGGGGCAAGGAGTGTGGGGCAGGAGGGACAGTTAGAAACAGACCTCTCGAAGAAAGGATCGCCAGAACTTGATGGCCTAGTGGCCCTAGACCGTTTCTGTAATTTGGCTCATCTTCCCATTTGAGGGCGGAACAAGTCCCTTCTGTAGCACAATAAGCAGGACATGAGGAGATAAATCACTTCTTGGCCTCTTGGCTAAGATCAAGCGTAGTGTCTGTTCTTACCAGTTTAGTGAGTCTCACTGGGCAGTGAGGACACCCCCCTACCCCCGCAGTCCCAGTTGGAGACCCCCTGCCAGGGGCTTCTGAGAGAACCCAGGGAGAGAGAGAGGACCCCTCCCGAAACCCGGTGCCCACCCTTTCCTGAGGCAGCCTTGTATTTCAGGGGAACTCTCAGCTGAAATGGTCACCCCTGCCCTGGGTCCAGGCAGCCCTCTGTGGCAGCAGAAACGGTTGTCTCTCTCTTTTCTGCACACACCGTGTTTTCCCCACACGTTTTGTGAGCACCTGTTACAAGACGGGCAATGACGGTGCTGGTCAGATGAGGCTGGGCCCCCCACCCCCACCCTCGGGAGCTTCCAGTCTGGCTCTTCAAGTGTTGGAAATTGGTCATCTTCGTTTTCAACAGGAGAAGCCTATTGAGGCTCAGATCCTTGGCACCTTATGAGGCCTTCAGGCGGCCCTCATCTCGGGGGCGAGGGGTGTGGGGTCAGGGTGGCATCTGGCCCTTAGAAACCGTGGATCTCTTGACAGAGCCGGTGGATCTGGTTAGTGTTTCTCCTGGGCTAGGAAGGGCTTGTTCATCCTCTCCTTCCTGCTGAGATAGGCGATCTTGTCTGACAGGTGGAGACCCTGAAACTTACTGAGAAAGAGAAGAATCTGTCGAAGAACACGGTGTTCTTTAGTTTGTTATTTACGCCATTCTTCGGAAATGTTCTTTTCTGACTCACTCATAGGGTTGTTCCTTCCATCTAGACCGAACCCCTTTAGCCACTCTCCTAAGCTGTTCCCCAAATCCCATTCACAGGCTCTTCCTGTAGCAAGGACGCCAGCTTTGACTTCACTGAAGCCCATCTTGGTGGGAGAGTGAATGCTGACCTTTGCTCTCCCCATGGGCTGTCTCCAGATGATTGGATAGATAGCAAGTATCCCTAGATGTATCTGCATTTAGAAGTTCTAGCGGGAACACAGGGTTACTTGAAAGATGGGGGCCCCCTCCGGGCTACCTCCATGTTCATATTCAGCTTCAGGACCAGCGCACAGCACAGCAGACCAGGAGGGGAGCCCTGGTGAGCCAGCCAGATTAGTCAGGGAGGTGGGGGTGACTCATATCTTAGGAACTTCATGGGCTGCCATGGAAACTGCATGTTTTCTCCACTTCCCACGGGGTTGCTGGGCGGAATGCTTTTAAACTCTGTGTCCCCCCACCACCCACCCAGCCCTCCAAGCCCTCACCCTTGCTGCCATTCATGTGTTCCTCTACCTGGCAGTGATCCCCGGCCCAGATCTGCTGAATGAGCTCCTAGGCAGACTGTGAAATCCGAGGTTGAATGGAGAGAAGGGAGCCACCAGATGGTTCAGAATATGACAGAGACAGAGATAGATTCTTTGACCCAGACAGGGTGTTTGGGAGGGCGCTGAGCTCAGGAGGAAATAAGGAAGACACGTCCAACTTGGGTTCGTGGATTTCTGATGGATGCAGGAAGACTGAGGTGCGGCTGACCATTGCCTCTAGATGGGAAGTTTCAGGAAGGTGAATAGATTCAGGAGTTTTACATCATAGTAACTAATCAAATAATTGAGAACTCACAGGAGTTTTAAAATTCAGAATACTTTTCTGTTTTTCCCTTCTAAAAGGCGGTGACCCTTTTGGAAAGCAAGTAATCAAGAATCAGAGTTAACAGAACTCAGGAATTCAGTTAGTCCTAGGAGAGGTCTCACGTCTTTACCAGAAAGAGACAAAGGCTGCCTGCCATTGACCTAAGAGTACACTTTTCCTCTTAGTGATATGAGCCTGACCTTTCTTGACCAGCCAAACCCTGGCGAACATCAGACCTTTAGCCTCATGGTATTTGTATTAATAATGTTTTATTTAAAAAAATGGGAAAATTCTCTCTTAATTTCAAAAGCTCTTCAATGTGTTACATTTATCTTTACTGTTTTGAGTATCCTAAAATTCTTTGTTATCATTTGGGATGTTTTTAAATGATTATTCCAAGAAAAAGGCACGTGCTACCCATGATCAATTGCTGTCTCTGGCTGTGGTGGGTTCTGGTAACTTTCCTAATGTGTTTTTCTCCTGACAGGTTAACCTGCCCTCTTAACTCAGCGGTGGTTCTAGCATCCTATGCAGTACAATGTAAGTCACAAATGAGTGTTTCGTGGATGGACAGCTTGCTCTGACCAGTATATTAAGAAACTCGCTGGCCTCTCCTGTTTGACCGAGTCCCTTCCTCCCTTCCCCAGGAATCCTGTTGGGCAACATCTCTGGCTGTCTGGATGGTCCCACTTTTCATCCTAACTTACATTCTCTTGAGGCTCAGGGATGTTCGTTTAGGGAAAATGAGGTTTTCTCCCAGGGGAGCCCAGAAGACAGAAGAATCCTGTCACACATTACATTTTCCAATGCCTTCAGTCAGTTTCCAATGCCTTCAGTCATAATCAGATTTGACTCTGTAACAAATCCCAGTGGGGCAAATGCTTCCACCACCAAGACCCAGATAGGTTCAGAAATTTGCTGGAGGTCACTCCCAGTACTTGCTGGGTACTGCTCGGAGACACTGCTGGGATCTTAGGAATTTATTTTTAGTTTCAGTAGAGTGATGGGTTATAGGCTGGGAGCTGCACATGTAGTTTTAAGCTTTCCGGTAGCCATATTAAAGCAAAATGAAATGGATCGTATTAATGTACTTAGCTCAGTAGATTCAGAATATTATTTTAATATGTAATCCATGTAAAAACAATTAAGGTATTTTACTTTTTTTTCACAGTAGGTCTTTGAAACCAGTCCAGGTTTTATACTCCCGGCACATCTCAGTTTGGAACAGCCACATGTCAAGTGCTTGGTAGCCACATGTGGTTAGCGGCTGCCATGTGGGATGGAAAGTCCAGAGGGAATTTTCCATCAAGGCCTGTTTAAGCTGAAGGAAGAATCCTCTTATTCAGTCATCTCCCCACATTGCCCGCATCCCCTTCTCCCCAGCGGGAGACATGGAAGAGGTGGCCCGGGGTGATCCTGGGTGCCCGCTCCCTTCAGTACAGCTGACACAGACCTGGCTTTGTCCCATCACGTGGGAAATGACACCAGCCAGCCTGTGTTCTTAGTGGTCACTAGACCCAGTGATCTCCATCTCTGCCAGGCTGGTTGGCTGAGGAGAGGTTTCCTATATCTCAGAGTGAATTTGGTACCCACCGCTAGAGCTTCAGCTGTGAAGGACAGGAACACTCGGAAGGACTTGGCTTTGTATGCAAGCTCCAGTTAAACCTGGCCCTCCATCTGCTTCTAATGTAGTGTTACCTCTCTGAGTCTCACCTGTAAGATGGAGGTGATGATGGTGATTGGGACAGCCTGGAATACGACTGCTCAGTTCATGTATCACCTGGGAAGGTGATAACTGGAAAACTCCTTAGAGTTGGACCATCGCTATTAACTGAGTCAGTGAAGGCACAGGCTGAAGCCACACTACCTGGGCCTCAGGTATTCCGCTTATACCTGCCAGACTTTGAGCCTCAACTTTGTCTGTTGGGTAGGGATGATGACGTATCTAATCATAGGGTCATAGCAAAAATGAAATAGACGTAAAACTCTTAAAATAGTGCCTGGCTGAAGGCAGATATTACAGTGTTTAACTCGTACTGTATTTTTTTTTCTGCCCAGCAGAAAGCTGTCTAAAGAACAGCCTACTGGGGACTTCCCTGGTAGTCCTTTGGTTAAGACTTTGGCCTTAAAAAAAAAAAAAAAAAGACTTTTGCCTTCCCATGGAGAGGGTGTGGGTTTGATCCCTGGTCAAGAGGCTAAGATCCCACATGCCCCATGGCCAAAAACCTAGAACATAACAGAAGCAATATTATAACAAATTCGATAAAGACTTTAAAAAATAGTCCACATCAAAAAAAAAAAAAAGTCTTAAAAGGGAACAGTCTGTTGTAAACAAACTATTTGTTGTTGTTGTTGTTCAGTTGCTAAGTCATGTCTGACTGCGACCTCGTGGACTGCAGCATGCCAAGCTCCTCTGTCCTTCACTATCTCCTAGAGTTTGCTCAAACTCATGTCCATTGAATTGGTGACGCTGTCCAACCATCTCATACTCTTGTCACCCCCTTCTCTTTCTGCCTTCAGTCTTTGCCAGCATCAGGGTCTTTTCCCAGTGAGTCAGCTCTTTGAATCAGGTGGCCAAATTTAGAATCCCAAATAAAATTCCTAAGTTTCAGCAGTCAGGTTTCCCTCTCCAAAGAACCAATAGAATAGGGACTAAAGAAAGTTATGAGCATTTAAAAAGTCAACTAGCTGCAATGCAAATTTGAGCTTGGTTGTCATGCTAATAATATCATAAGTTGTCAGATGAGCAGTTTTAAGTAGAGGTTTCTTATTCCTCCACCCTCAAGTATATATACCTACATACATTTTCTTACACTTCTGTGCATATATATCTGTAAGATTAATTCTTGGATATGAAATTGCTTGATCAAAGGGCAAGTCTAAATTTTATCTGATAACTCTTTGCCAGATTGTCCCAGAGAGACATCTGACATGAAGACAAGCCTACCAGTGGTCAGTGAAGCCAACCAAAAGCACGTGTTCTGACATAGATAAAAAGTAAAGTGATCTGTGGATAAAGAATCTGAAAGGACTTGAGGGTGAAAAATTGCTGGTGGCCTACCAAGGATCAGTGAGGGTCAGAGAACGAAGTTTTTGAAAATAACTTATTCGTTCTATAATGGTCTCTGAGCCTCTGCCATCTGTGGGTTCTGCACCATCCCCAAGTTGCACAGAGAGCATGATTGCTCTCTGCAAGGGGTCTGCAGCCTGGTGGGAGACAGAGATAGACCAGCTGATGCTGGCAGTGAGGATGGACACGGGGGAGGCACCGCTGGGTTCTCTTTGGCTGGGGGGATAGGAGGTACAGGGGGACATAGTGTGGGAAAGCTTCCTACTGATGATCCCTAAGAAGAGCCTCCAAGATCAAGTGGACTAGGATGAATAGCAAGTCAAGGGCTTTCACAGCAGGAAAGCTTGACACACCTGAGACACTCTCTGTCCTGCAGAATATAAAATATCAGCCAGAAGAATGCATGGGACTTAAAAGACAAGGTATTTCCCACATAAGCATTGATTTCCTTTTCTTTTTTCTATAATTAGTTTTCTCATGTGTTGCTTCCCCACAAATAGAAAAGTGTGTTGCTCTGGAGTTCAGGGCGTGTGGTACAGTAAGTAGATAAAGAGGATGGACTGTGGTCAGAGTCTAGGCTCCAAGTTACCAGCCTGGGCAGCCGTGGGCGGGTTCCTTCCTTGAGTCTCAGTTCCTTTATCTGTTTAATGGGGATAAAAGCAATGCCTGTCACTAGGTTATCAAGAGCATCTAGTGAGGTGATGTCATTGGTCCTTAAACTCAATGTGGAGACTGCCCTGTGCTTTGCAGATGGCTTCCAAAGACTGCTTAGCTTTGTCTCCCCCTAGTGGTTAGCACAGGGCATTGCAGAGTAGCCGACTAAGTTCAAGGCTCTGTGAGGGTCAAAGAATGAAGGTTTTGAAAATACGTGTTTTTATATAATGCCCTTTGACCCTTACAGAACCCCTTAGAGGGAGTTCTTTGGTCTTATATTAAGTACAGATATTTGTCAATGACCTGACTAAAGAGAGAAACTTGTTGTGTGTTTGCAGAAAGGCACAGGGGTTGGGACTATTCGTTAACATGATGACCAAATCAAGCTCTAAGATCTTCATGAACTGATGTAACATGCAGCATTCAATTTAATAGGACTCTGCCTTGAGTTGTTTGACCTCAGGAAAGCCATTTGCAGGGTTTGGTTTCCCTCTGGGGACAAGACCACTGTCATCTGCAAATGGCCAGCAGCAACTCGTAGGCCTGGCAGGCAGGCTGGTGGCATGATGGGAGCTCTAGCTGGGTCTGGCCTTGACTGCTGAAAAATGGCTCTGTGATAGGGGTATGTCCTTTCTCATCTCTGGGCCTCAGGTTTCTTTTCCTTCAAGACTCGGAGTTTGGGTGAGCTGATTCTAAGGCTTCCTCAAGCTTTCTTCATTGGGGACCCTGCCTAAGGGCATCTAAGTTGCTTCCTGTAAATGCAGAGTCATGCACTTCACCATGAACAGACTCACCTGTAAGCCACACTTGTGCTTACACAGGACAGCCTTGACACTCCTGTCCACAGCTTAGCCGCATTTGGCTGGCCTTCCTGGCCTGTGGTCCACCCATGACCAAGTCTGCCCTTTTCCCCTTGCAAAGCTGAACTTCGCAGTAGCCTCTTTACAGCTCAGTTCCAAGCACCCAAGTACCTACTGCGTGCCATGCCTTGGTGCACGGCTCAAGAGATGGATGTGAGCTACTCCTAGCCCTCAAGGAACAGTGAAAGGAGAACACAGATCCCTTCATCACAGCCCAGGTCTCAAAGAGCAGTCCTTCTGTGTGATGGCAGTCGAGGGTGAGCCAGACCACGTAAATGTAAAGGAAAAAACCCTTGTATCTGACTTTGCAGATTGGGGGTGAAATTCACTTAAGCAACCACCTCACTCATCTCCTTTCCTTCTGGGGTGGGAGACATTGATATTAATAGAGAGTATTTCCGATGAATTTTTCTTCTTGTGATGTTGTAGATGCTTATAAATACAGACCACGTTGAAAAGGTGCTCTTCCCCTCATTCTGTCTTGACAGCTCATTTTGGAGACTACGATTCTTCCGTTCACGCTCCGGGCTATCTCTCTGACAGTCAGTTCATACCAGATCAGAACGAGGACTTCTTAGCGAAGGTGGAGTCGCTGCATGAGCAGCACAGGTGAGCAGGAGCGGGTGGCCTACTTTGGAAACTCAGGTCGGTGCTTCCAGACCTCGCATCCCCTTGGGTTTGATGTCGTCTTCTCTGGCTTTTGCCCATGAACGCTCTTTCAAGAGGTGGGAGGTTTGTGAATCTTGAGCTCTTATGGTGACAGATATATTTGGCATAACGAGCATTTCTGTAAAGTGTGGAATCCTATGAAAATTTGGGATGACTTGCTATGTTCTTTTTCAGGATGTCATTGAAATCCATTAATTCCTGAAGGAAATGCCGGTTGTAAATTTCGCTTCCCCACATTGACTCTACCAAACAAACCTTTGAACGGGTTCCTACGTTTAATGAAACGGGCCGTTTCCTTAAGTGGTATTGAATAGACAGACAGGCAGACGGACCTAAGCGCCGTCAGGCTGGGTAAACCCCAGCCCTCACTGGTTCAGTTCCTTCCAGCCTTCTGTAGCTGCCTCTGGCCAAGCCTCCATTCCAGCAAATTCACCCAAATCTGACCTCCTCTTCCCTTGCCTGCTTTCTCTTCAAGCTGCAGTGGCTCCATCCAGGCCGGGTCAAATAAGGGCCACCCTGACCCAGAAGGCCCAGTCTCAAGGGACCTCACATTCTCAAGCAGGCTGTAAGAAGCAGAGGCCTAAGCGACTAGTGTCCCTTCAAAGAGGCACTGCCAATCCTCTCCCAGAGTTGCTCC
Organism: Cervus canadensis; assembly: GCF_019320065.1. Lineage (NCBI taxonomy): Eukaryota > Metazoa > Chordata > Mammalia > Artiodactyla > Cervidae > Cervus > Cervus canadensis. The sequence goes on along the minus strand of NC_057415.1, from coordinate 31,242,457 downwards.
CCGCGCAGGAGCCAGCATCCTAAATAGTACAGTGATGTTTGGAGGTTTGAGGCTGCTGCTGAAAGGGTAGATGAAGGCCGAAAGGCCTAAAGAGCATGTGCTCACTTAGCAACTTGGAAAAAGTGGAGTGGGGATGGCAGAAGGTGACACTCTTTGTCTCTGGATGTTGAGAACCCACTAAATGAGAGGTTTTATTTAATATAGGAACATGAGGGCTAAATGAAGTCATATTCAGTGGACAAGAAAAAAACCTGGTTTAGTAGCTTTGGGGGTTCAGTTGTTTAAGATGAACAGTGTAAGGCATTTAATCACCTTATAGCAACGATACCGATTTTTTTAGATTTTTATTAGCTTTAAAATTGGGGGTTAATGTTCTGTTTGTTGGATAAACACTGTGTATTCCCTCTGCCTCTGTAGTGGGCTAAAGCAATCAGAAGCGGAATCTTGCTTTATCAACATAGCTCGGACCCTCGACTTCTATGGAGTGGAACTGCACAGCGGTAGGGTAGGTATCTTCGGCATGTTGTAATTCAAAAGTTTTTTCAATTTTAATTTCTGAACACCTGAAAGCTGCTTTGAAACTTTTCCAGTTTCAAATAAAAAAAGATCTTTTTTTTTTTTAAGGTATCTGAAAAGTTTTGAAAGTAATATTAAGTTTTTCTGGTTATTTATCCTCTGTCCACTTGGTTTTTTCATGTTTTCCTTTGTACTCGAAGACTTTTTACTGTTGGAGGGTGATATAGGCTAGAAACAAGTAATTTTTATAAGACCATCTCATGGTTAAAGAGGTGAAAAACATATAGATTTCCATTTTCCAAGTGGCTCTTTTACTGTTTAATCTTCGTGCTGCTCAACTTAGAGCCTATTATGTACTCAAATATGATGATTTTCATTATGATGATCAGTTCAATTCAGTCGTGTCTGACTCTATGCGACTGCATAGAGTGCAGCATGCCAGGCCTCCCTGTCCATCACCAACTCTTGGAGTTTAGTCAAACTCATGTCCATTGAGTCAGTGATGCCATCCAACCATCTCATCCTCTGTCGTCCCCTTCTCCTCCTGCCCTCAATCTTTCCCAGCATCAGGGTCTTTTCAAATGACTCAGTTCTTTGCATCAGGTGGCCAAAGTATTGGAGTTTCAGCTTCAGCATCAGTCCTTCCAATGAATATTTAAGACTGATTTCCTTTAGGATGGACTGGTTGGATCTCCTTGCTGTCCAAGGGACTTTAAAGAGTCTTCTCTAACACCACAGTTCAAAAGCATCAATTCTTTGGCACTCAGCTTTCTTTATAGTCCAACTCTCACATCCAAACATGACATTGGAAAAACCATAGCTTTGACTAGACGGACCTTTGTTGGCAAAGTAATGTCTCTGCTTTTTAATATGCTGTGTAGGTTGGTCATAGCTTTTCTTCCAAGGAGCAAGCGTCTTTTAATTTCTTGGCTGCAGTCACCATCTGCAGTGATTTTGGAGTCCAAGAAAATAAAGTCTGTCACTGTTTCCATCATTTCTCCATCTATTTGCCATGAAGTGATGGGACCGGATGCCATGATCTTAGTTTTCTAAATGTTGAAAAGCTAGCTTTTTCACGGTCCTCTTTCGCTTTCATCAGGAGACTCTTTAATTCTTCTTCACTTTCTGCCATAAGTGTGGTATCATCTGCATATCTGAGGTTATTGATATTTCTTGACAGTCTTGATTCCAGTTTGTGCTTCATCCAGCCCAGCCTTTTGCATGATATACTCTGCATATAATAAGTTAAATAAGCCAGGTGACAATATACAGCCTTGACATACTCCTTTTCCTATTTGGAACCAGTCTGTTGTTCCATGTTCAGTTCTAACTGTTGGTTCTTAACCTGCATACAGATTTCTCAGGAGGCAGGTAAGGTGGTCTGGTATTCCCGTCTCTTTCAGAATTTTCCAGTTTGTTGTGATCTACAGTCAGAGGCTTTGGCATAATCAATAAAGCAGAAGTAGATGTTTTTCTGGAGCTCTGTTGCTTTTTCTATGATCCAACGGATGTTGGAACTTGATCTCTGATTCCTCTGCCTTCTCTAAATCCAGTTTGAACATCTGGAAGTTCATGGTTCACATACTATTGAAGCCTGGCTTGGAGAATTTTGAGCATTACTTTGCTCGCGTGTGAGATGAGTGCAATCATTCAGTAGTTTCAACATTCTTTGATATTGCCCTTCTTTGGAATTGGAATGAAAACTGACCTTTTCCAGCCCTATGGCCACTGCTGAGTTTTCCAAATTTGCTGGCATTATTGAGTGCAGCATTTTAACAGCATTATCTTTTAGGATTTGAAATAGCTCAACTGGAATTCCCTCACCTCCACTAGCTTTGTTCATAGTGATGAACAAAGGCCCACTTGACTTGTCATTCCAGGATGTCTGGCTCTAGGTGAGTGATCGCACCATCATGGTTATCTGGGTCATGAAGATATTTTTTGTATTGTTCTTCTGTGTATTCTTGCCACCTCTTCTTAGTATCTTCTGTTTCTGTTAGGTTCATACCATTTCTGTCCTTAATTGTACCCATCTTTGCATGAAATGCTCCCTTGGCATCTCTAATTTTCTTGAAGAGATCTCTGGTCTTTCCCATTCTCTTGTTTTCCTCTGTTTCTTTGCATTGATCACTGAGGAAGACTTTCTTATCCATCCTTGCTGTTCTTTGGAACTCTGCATGCAAATGGGAATATCTTTCCTTTTCTCCTTTGCCTTTAGCTTCTCTTCTTTTCTCAGCTATTTGTTAGGCCTCCTCAGACAACCATTTTGCCGTTTTGCATTTCTTTTTTGGGGGCATGGTCTTGATCCCTGCCTCCTGTACAATGTCACAAACCTCCGTCTACAGTTCTTCAGGCACTCTGTCTATCAGATCTAATCCCTTGAATCTATTTCTCGCTTCCACTGCATAATCGTAAGGGATTTGATTTAGGTCATACCTGAATGGTCTAGTGGTTTTCCCTACTTTCTTCAATTTAAGTCTGAATTTGGCAATAAGGAGTTCATGATCTGAGCCACAGTCAGCTCCTGGTCTTGTTTTTGCTGACTGTATAGAGCTTCTCCATCTTCAGCTGCAAAGAATAGAAACAATCTGATTTTGGTGTTGACCACCTGGTGATGTCCGTGTGTAGAGTTGTCTCTTGTGTTGTTGGAAGAGGGTGTTTGCTGTGACCAGTGTGTTCTCTTGGCAGAACTCTATTAGCCTTTGCCCTGCTTCATTTTAAACTCCAAGGCCAAATTTGCCTGTTACTCCTGCTATCTCTTGACTTCCTACTTCTGCATTCCATTCCCCTATAATGAAAAGGACATCTTTTTTGGATGTTAGTTCTAGAAGGTCTTGTAGGTCTTCATAGAACTGTTCAATTTCAGCTTCTTCAGCATTACTGGTTGGGGCATAGGCTTGGATTACTGTGATAATGAATGGTTTGCCTTGGAAATGAACAGAAATCATTCTTTCATTTTTGAGATTGCACAAAATTACTACATTTCGACTCTTTGGTTGACTATGAGGGCTACTCAATTTCTTCTTAGGTGTTCTTGCCTACAGTAGTAGATATAATGTTCATCTGAGTTAAATTCACCCATTCCAGTCCATTTTAGTTCACTGATTCCTAAAATGTCGATGTTCACTCTTGCCATCTCCTGTTTGACCACTTCCAATTTGCCTTGATTCATGGACCTAACATTTCTGGTTCCTTTGCAATATTGCTGTTTACAGCATCGGACTTTATTTCCATCACCAGTCACATCCACAACTGGGCGTTGTTTTCGCTTTGGCTCTGCCTCTTCATTCTTTCTAGAGATATTTCTCCACTCTTCTCCAGTAGCATATTAGGCATCTACCGACCTGGGGAGTTCGTCTCTCAGTCTAATTGGCAGCTGACCTTTACATTTTCTACCTGTAATTGGGCTACATCATATCCAAAAAAACCAAATAGTAACTAAATACCTAGTCCATAGTAGCCATTGTTCCAGATGCTTTATATGTGACCATAGGTCTCATATAAAGAGACCTCGCATTTATAACAAACTTGGGAGATCAATGTTCTAATAATCCCATTTTATAGGTGAGAAAGCTGAGGCCCAGGGAAGTTAGGTAAATGACCAGACTTTACATTTATGTAATATTTTTGCAATTCATGGAGGTATTTTCATTTGTCTTGCTTCAGTCCCTTAACTGTGAAGTGGACAATATCAGTTCAGTTCAGTCGCTCAGTCATGTCTGACTCTTTGCGACCCCATGAACCGCAGCAGGCCAGGCCTCCCTGTCCATCACCAACTCGCAGGGTCCACCCAAACCCATGTCCATTGAGTTGGTGATGCCATCCAACCATCTCATCCTCTGTCGTCCCCTTCTCCTCCTGCCCTCAATCTTTCCCAGCATCAGGGTCTTTTCCAGTGAGTCAGCTCTTCGCGTCAGGTGGCCAAAGTACTGGAGTTTCAGCTTCAGCATCAGTCCTTCCAATGAATATTTAAGACTGATTTCCTTTAGGATGGACTGGTTGGATCTCCTTGCAGTCCAAGGGACTCTCAAGAGTCTTCTCCAACACCACAGTTCAAAAGCATCAATTCTTCTGCACTCAGCCTTTTTTATAGTCCAACTCTCACACATCCATACATGACCACTGGAGAAAACATAGCCTTTGACATAGATAATAAAGTAGGAAGAGATCCGGATCTTACAAAACATCAACTTTGGGACTTAACTGTTTAATTTTATTCCATTTGCAAATACTGTTTTGTCTGGTAGAATATTATGAAACCCTTCCTTCAGTGGTGAGGTGGGCTTTATGTCTTCTCATGAGGGTCCTGAGGCTAGGTGATGACCTGCCTGCCTGACACCCCCATGGTATCAGAGAGAGTTGGGTTACCCTTGCCTAAGCTGCATGAACCGAAACCCCCTGAAAATCAATAACTTGACGCCACAAAGCGTGTTCCTAAGTAGTTCGAGTCTGCATGGGTCCTGGTGACTCTCCAGGGCAGCCCCCCTCCGAGCAGTGACTAGGCAGCTAGGCTGCTTCCGTCTGGTGGCCTCACTGTCCTCACACATGGCTTCACGCATGTCACAAGGGAAGAGCAAGTTGGAGGGCCGAACACCAGCTCTTAAATGTTGCAGCCTCAAGGGGATGCATCACTTCTGATCATAGCTCATTAGCCAGGACTAGTCACACAGTCCTGCTCCACGAGCTGGGAGGTGTGGAGATGGGCCTAAATTTAGCCGACAGTACCTGTCTTCGCTTCTGTGGGTGTGGTGCGGACAGGAGCACCATGCAACCAGGAGATTTGAGACCCATGTCACTGGCCCACCCGAAGCATTCATTTACTGCTTTATTCTGCACTCAATTTTTATTTTGTTTGCTAATTTTCTCTCCCACCTGCCTCATATTTCCATGTATTCCGATTCCAAGTATCGTGTTTCGATGCCACCCTGGTTTTCAGCTTGCAGTTTGGTTTCGCTTTCTGTGTGTGATTTCAGCTGGGTGCCCAGTCGTGGTTACTCTCTGGGTGGTCCACGTGTCAGCGGCATTTGCTTTGGTCAGTTTCTCCAACTCCCCACATGCACGTCACTGTTCATAAGTGATGCATCCCACTATCTCTTGAGAGGTGAAGGAGATGAATGTTTATTATGCCTACCACATGCCAGGCCCTGTTCTACATTCTTATATTCTCTAAGTTCAACCTGATAAAACTCTTAGAGGTGGATTCGATAATCCTTATTGCACAAAAGGAAAAATTTAGGCTCAGGAGCCCAAACCAACATAGCTCGTAAGTGACAGACCTAAGGTTCACACTCACTGGTAACTCTGCCCCTTCTGGAAAATCAAGAGGGACTTCCCTGGTGGTCCAGTGGCCCACCAGTGTAGGGGATACAGGCTCAATCCCTGGTCCAGAAGCTAAGATCTCACACTTCTTGAGGTCAAAGAACCAAACCTTAAAAACAGAAGCAGTATTTTACCAAATTCAATAAAGACTTTTATTAAATGGTCCACGTCAAAAATAAAATTATGAGTATCCGAGTGGGTAAATAGAATATAGATGACTCGGGGGGGGGACTGTTTTCCTTTGGTTTGTATTGTTCTTTGGCCATGCCGCACAGCATGCAGGATCTCAGTTCCCCAACCAGGGATCAGACCCGGGTTCCCAGCAGTGGAAGCTGAGTCCTAACCACTGGACCGCCAGGGAATTCCCCATGATGGAACTGTTTTATTTTAAAAGTTTCATTACTTGTCCTTTAACAGATTTAAAACAGCTTTTGGCACTGTATCTTTGTCATCTTAATTATCTACAACAATGCCTAGCACATAGGCTCTTAAAAATGTTGAATGTATTGGATCTAAAAGCCATATTTTATTTCTTCATTGGGTTTAGAATCAGCAGTGCTACACTTCAGCTAAAGCCTTTGCAGTGATGGGAGTTGAGATTTGTTTAAAGCAGTGTGGGGGACGAGGCTTTTCTGTTTTTAATACGGTGTCTGATACTAATTATTGAAAGTGTAAAGGCAGATGTCCATTTCTCTGATTCTGTGGAATGAGTGAGCTTGCCTAATAACTTTGTAAACTGGCAGGACCCAGGTGTTGCTGTCAGGCAATATATTTTCACTTTAGGAGAATTTGGTGCCAAGTACTTAGATCTTAAGTTTATCTGTTAAGAGGAGATTTTTGCCTGTTTTCTGTAATTTTCCTTTTGGAGCTGATACTTAGTGCTATTTATAAAAGCGTGGGTGCTTGAGTTACCAGAGGCCATAAGCATGACGGTAACACGCTGTGAATCTGAGGTCTTCCTATTTTACAGGATCTGCACAATTTAGATCTAATGATTGGAATTGCTTCTGCGGGCATTGCTGTGTACCGAAAATACATTTGCACAAGTTTCTATCCTTGGTAAGTGCAAACCAGTTCTAATTATTCTCTGAATCATGCTTTAAAAATATGCTGAACAAAAGTAACGGTACCTCTAATTTTAAACTTTTATTTCTAAAGAAGAGACAGAGACTTTCTCCCAAGTTTTTACCTCTGCTCTACAATTCATCCAGATTCTGTACTTGGGAAAATTCTTCTGGTTATTACTGGCCATCCCATTCCGCCTTGGTCACCCTATGGTTTGAGATACTCTGTGAAACATGGATAAAAACAGCTCAAGGCAGGTTTTGGTGCTAAGGAATCCTTCCTGGGCGGCACGTGAGCCAGAATTCAGAGAACTTCCTCTGAGCAGGAGTTGTATTTCCTGTGCCGTTCCTGAGTTATTAATTGAAGGTTTGTCAAGTGCCTGATTCTGGTCTAAAACCTGAGGAGACCCAAAAGACTCGAATCATCACAAATCTGAGAAAGGCAGTGCTGTCCCCCTTGTTCCAAAGGCTCTCTGCTGGAGGAATTAAGAGTACATGCTCCGATCCTGGCTTCAAGCATCTCTGGATGAATGATCTTGAGCACTTATGGGATATCTCCCAGCCTTAGTTTCCTCATTTGAAAATTGGTTATAACGATATGTAGTTTTCAGGACTGATGCAAGGCTTAGCAGAGGGGCTGCCATAAAGCTTGAAGTAGAGGACCTGGTGCATAAAAAAGGCTCAGTCCGTGGCTCTGATTGTGTTCCTCTGCAGACAAGAGGCTAGGTGACACCTGGCTGTTAAGTGACTTTTAAGTTGCAAAGCAGCTGGGCGGCGGAGCTAGGTCTGTCTGTGCTCCTCCCACCGCTCCACACTGCCCTCAGCTGCCTTGCCCAGGTACACACCAGCTCCCGCAGAGCTGCCGCGTCACAGAACAGCTGACAGCAAAAGGAGCGCCTTGCCCGTGGTCCTCGTTATTTAAGAGCTACATCATAATCCAGTGGCCCTGATGTGATACTCGGCTTCGGTCAGCCACTTGGTGCTTGGCCGGGGCCATGGGGCCGCCATCCTTTCTACGCGGAAGCGAAGTCTAGGAAGCCGAGAGCCCCTGGCCGTCACGCTCATGGACGAGAGGACACACACCGAGAGGCGTCAGCTGCAACCCGGCTGCTCCCTGATGTGCTTTCTTTGTGTCATGTTTTATTTTTTTTTGGCAGGGTGAACATTCTAAAAATTTCTTTCAAAAGGAAAAAATTCTTTATACACCAGCGACAAAAACAGGTGAGTTAAACCTCTGCTCACTTTGGTCCTTTTGCTTTTAGCCACTTCAGCTCTTAGCCCTTCGGTAGGTGAAGGTGGTTGTCGTACATTTAACAGGGAAGAGAGAGATTAGCAAGCGGTGGGAAGAAAGTGGGCACTGGGATCCTGAGGGCCCCGTGGTTCTCTGTGTAATTCACTCTGCTTATCTGGCTGGGAAAGTCGCTTGCTTTGGAGCCACAGACGTTGGGTTCAGGCCCTAGCTCTTCCACTTGCCCAGCTGGGCAGGTTACGTAACCTCCCCTAATCAGAGTTACCTTTTTTGCTGGAACGCAGCAATGCCCACTTCTCAGGGAATCATCTGATTTAGGTAGAAGTGCCACTTGTCAAAGCCCCTGGCCAAGCCCACCGTAGAGATAGCAGTGAAAGTCAGCAAGGTCAGTTTCTGCCCTTGATGTGTTTAAAATGCATGGTGGCCTTGGGTGTATGCCTCATAGGAGGAATCCACAGCCCTCCAGATAACTCAGCTTGCTTTTCCACTTGGAGAAGAGTGACTTAGAGGTATGAGAATCCACAGCTAGCAAGGTGGAAAAGCTGGAATTTGAACCAGTCGTTATAAATCTGAGCTGCCAGCTCTTACCATGACACCACACCCTGTCTTGTTTGTTAGGCTGCATATTTTTCACTCACCGTCACTATGCCACTTCCCAATTTTCCAAAGACAATGTGTGCTTAAAATGGCTCCACACCACAGTGAACTCTTAGGAATGAGAACACTAAAGCTCAGAGCAAATAAGGACTAGAATCTGGGTCTCCCGAGCCCCACATGCAAGATGCAGGGTACCACAAAAATGCACAGGATGGTAATTTAATATGAGAACAGAAAACCTGAATTCAAGTAGGAGGGAAATTGAGCAAATGATCAAAATGATGATTTTTAGTGAGCACTAGATTTAACTCGCTTTGTGGAAAGCGAATAGAGATCCAAAGCGTTATAAGATTCCTGTCATTTGACAGGTGAAAGATTATTTCTTCAGAGGAGAGGTTTTTCCCAGAGCTAAATTTTAAAAAGGATTGTATCAGACAGCCCTTATTCTGTTGCTCCAAATATATCCAACCTAGAAAGGTAGACAGATGTGAAATGAAAGCATCCATGAAAGGCCACAGAGGGTGATGGAGAGTTTGACGCTGGTGACCTTTTTTTTTTTTTTTTTTTTACCACGTTCATAAAGATGGTTAACAACTCCTGCTGTTGAATATTCTTAGAACCCTGTTTTGTGGCCTAAGGAATTTTAAAGCCAGTTTTCCACTGTCTGTTGTTTCTTCCCGGATTACCACTCATATGGGCATAAAGTGTTCGAGACCCTACTTCTACAACTATGCAGCTGAATTCTCTGTGTTTTTTTCTCCCAGACGGAATCCAGGGAGCATATAGTGGCCTTCAACATGTTAAATTACCGATCTTGCAAAAACTTGTGGAAGTCCTGTGTCGAGCACCATACATTCTTTCAGGCAAAGAAGCTGCTACCTCAGGAAAAGAATGTTCTGTCTCAGTACTGGACTCTGGGCTCTAGGAACCCCAAAAAGTGAGTATTCTCTAGAGGTAGTCTCCACAGTAGCCTGAAATGTAAGCCTGTTCTAGTAACCCCCAGGGAACAGACATCCTCCGGGAAAGAGATGTCTTTCCCCGAGGCCCCACGTCCTGGGGCCAGAGGTGCGGGTGGATCTTAGAACCTCAGATGAAAGTCTCTCCAGGGGCAGGCAGCGATGTCTCCTTCCACACACACTCAGGTACTTCTACTCCTGTCGCTTGCTTCTGCCTTCTCAGCTCTGTATTACTCAGAGCTCCAGAGCATCCACAGTTGCAACGACTCCGCCGTGAAGGCACCAGAAAGCACACCGCAGTGACTCATGGCCGTCTTGGTGGCATTAAGACAGGCTCTCCCGCTGAACGTCAACTCCATAAGATGCTCTGTAATAGTGAATAAATGAGCAGAAGTCAAGATTTCCAGAGTCAGGCAACTGACACTCACAGCATACAACAGTCACTTGGTAGGAACAACAGTAATTGCAGCTGACAATTGCTGAGTGCTTATTTTGTTCCTCACACATACTTTTGTTTAATTCTTTTTTAAATATGGCAATTCCATGTATGCTGTTATACATAGGAATGATATTCAAAATACCTAATGATTAGTACAGTAAAATCTATAAATTGAAATTTTTTAGTTTATAGTGTATTGTCTAAACTCACCATGCAGTTTATATTTTTGTATATGTTTTTATCCTGCCTTCTACATAAAAGATGTAGCAAAAATTGCCTGTCAAATTATTCAAATTGTTTGGTTAGAAAATTTATTTTTGTGATTTTTTTTTCTTGATGTGGCTGTTACTAAAAATGATACCCCTGTCTGAGCCATTATCTGATATGTGGGACTGTATCAGACCATTTGACCATTTCAGTGACTTTCCTACTATATTGGTAATCAGTAGCATTCTAGATTGAATAAGTAGTAAATCTCTGTTGATATTATTGATGGTATTTATGGTGCTAAATGCTCTCTCTGTTTCTGATGAACCAAGAACAAATGTATTTTTAAAGGTTTTGGCTTAAGAAACCATTCAGTATTTTTATACCTGCAGTAACTCTATTTCTATCTTCTATTTCTATAAACATAATTTGCTGGAATGTAGCATTTACTTTGGTTGGACTTAATCCTCTCGGTGAGCTGAGAAGTGGCATTGAGAGCAACTGAAAGCCTGGACTCTGTTACTAAGAAACCTGGCTTTGAAATCTGATCTACATCAGTTTTAATTTAATTTGCTTCTTCAATTTCTTCTTCTATAAAGTGTGGCCAACACGGAGGATTTTTTTTTTTTTCGGTTATCCATTGTGACAGATGAAACCACCCCTATTTTGGTGGCTTAGAGCAGTAATCATTCTGTTATATCTCAAGACCTCGTGGGTCATGTTTTCAGGAAGGGCGTGACTGGATGGTTCTTCCACTGCATGCCGTATGTGGATTGAGGTTTCCTAGTGAGATGTGGCTGGGCTGGGCTGGACTAGGCTGAGGGTCCAGGACCACCTCTCCACACCTGGTGCCTTGACAGAATGATGGAAAGACTGTACTCATCTGGACCGCCATCTTCTCTGTGTTTCTCAGGGCCTCTCCCATAGTCGTTGGACTTCTTACACGGAGGCTCAGGACTGCAAGAGTCTAAGGCAGAAGCAGCTGGTCATCTTAAAGGCTGGGCCCAGACCTGGCACGGTTAATCTTGGTTAAAGCAGTCACAGGCCATTCTAGGTGGAAGAGTCAGAGAACTTATCCTCCGCACCCCCCTTCAATCTGCAGCTGAGGGTCACGGGCTATGAAGGGTGACTCGGTGGCCATAGGTCAGCAGTTCTTGACCAAGAATCCCAGCTTCAGCATACTGGCAAATCTCATCCCTCATTATCTCTGTTTCACAGAGAAACTGAGGCTTAGGTTACACGATTTGCCCAACCCCTAGAGATACAATTACACATTCGCATATTGGGCCTCTGAAAGCTTCCACATGAAAGAAGCTTGTTTGGTATTTTCCAAGCTTACGGGACAGTGGAACACTTCTTTTTCCAAAGAGTACCTATTAATAACCTGTGACACATACTTTGGGGAACTGCTACATTCAACCTTTGAATCATCTGGCTTGCTCCCACTGTTGCGATGCTGTGCCCTCAATCAACGATAATTGGGTTTCTGATGTGGATTCTCCTGGTGATGCTGCTGTGAGATTTTGATCAGAGTGACAGCCATATTTCTCATTGAAAATCAGTACATTGATATTCTAGAGGGTGCGCTTCATGTCACCTATTTTCTTCTGAGGTCTTTTGTCATGATTTTTGTTGGCTTGCTGGCTTTAGGCTGCAAGGAAATGTGTCAGATGTTTTAAGGTACTAAAACATTCATTTAAAATTTACAAGTGCCAGGACTGAGTTTTCCGGAAACTAGTTTCCAACTCCATCCTCTCAAATAATTCATACTCTGAGGGGTCTAGAGAGCTGAGATTTAAATTACCTAGGTGTAAATGAAATCCGAAAGTAACCTTTAGGGTGACACATTCAAAGAACGCAGCCCAAAACTCTGCTGTCTAAGCATATTTTCTCAGGTCTGCTCTTAAAGAGTTCTGAGTGATTTACGGTGACAGCCTCTGCCAGCTAGAATGACAGAGAACACCGGGAAGGGTGGTTAATGTTTGTACTCCTGCCCCTGTGAGTAAAAGTGAGAATTCCTTGGAGTTCCTTGAACGGTGTTTCACCGTTAATCCTGAAATTCCTTCTCATCTGGTAAGGCGTGGTTTATATTCTGAAAGCAGTTTTGTTGCTTGCAGTAGTAAGGACAGGAAAATATTTTTTCACCCAGAGAAAAGAAATAACGTCAGGGAAAGCCAGCCCAGAAAGGAATCTCTGACCCAGGTGCCTCCACTCCCGGGAACCTTGGCCGGGGTCACCAAAGCGTTAACTGGCCCTGCGTCAGGGAGGGAGCGTGTGCAGACTGTTTGTCTCATTTATGCTATCACTTCTATCTCGTTGAACATGTCAGTGTAGAAAGTGAACCTGCATCTGGTTTTTCAGGTCTGTAAATAACCAGTATTGCAAAAAGGTGATTGGAGGGATGGTGTGGAACCCAGCCATGCGGAGATCTTTATCGGTGGAACATTTAGAAACCAAGAGTCTACCTTCCCGGTCTCCTCCTATTACTCCCAACTGGTATGTCTTTCTTTTTTTGGTACTATCCACCAGTAAACACTTATTTCTTTGAAAAACTAAGTAAAAATAAAAACCTAACTATAGATGGTCTATAATGAGAGTTTACATTTGCATGTTTGACTATTGCACAAGTAACTATTTTTATGAGATGCACAAGTATAGCTAGATGTTTTTTTTAGTGTATGATGTTTTGATGTTCTTTTTTTTATATGTAATTTTTTAAGTCTTTCAAACTTGTTACAATGTTGCTACTATTTTATGTTTTGGGTTTTTTTGGCCATAAGGCATGTGGGATCTTAGTTCCCCAGCCAGGAATCAAACCTGCACCCCACCACCAGACTGCTCGGGAAGTTCCTGGGATGTTCTTTTTTAAAAAGTTACTTGGTCTAAATAAATTTGAGCACCACAGCCTACTGAAGTGCCCCTCCTGAAATTATAGTATGCATTAGCATATTCAAGTTTCGAGAAGTCCTGTGATAAAGAAGCATGTCTAACTTTTATTTAATCTCATGTTTCCCATTAATACCAAACAAAATAAACTTTGAGAAAACATAGTAAAGGTATGTAATAAAACTGACGGAAAGATGTGTGACCCTCAGCAACAGTAGCAATGCTCATTGGAAAGTAGCCTGCCAACTTCTAAGCTGATGGACGTGGCTTAAAAGGAAGGAATTGGCAGTTTGGTGAAGTGGATAAGGGCACTGGGCATGTAGCTAGAAGACCTGGACTCAGATTTTGGCTCTTCTGTCCAGTAACAAATGTGTTTATCTCTCTGGTCTCAGCCTTTCGATCTGTAAAGGGGTTGAATGAACTAACAATGTACAAGTGCTTTGTTAGCTATACAAAAAGGATCAGGTAGAATTGTTGTTATCGTTAGTTACTTTTATTATTATTATTATTGTTAGTATAATGTTCCTCAGAGACATCAGGCCATTTTTTAAATGCCTCCAAAACAGCCAGGCATTATAGGGGGAGGGGGAAACCAAGCTGGAAACCTTGGCCCAACTCCGCCCTAAGATAGGATTATGGCTTTCTGTTCATTTCCTGTTAGACAGGGTGTACCTATAAATTCTTAAGGAGTGATCTACCAAGACTAAGAAACATTCTGCCAGGCAGGCAGAAGGGGAGTGGTTGTGCAGGGCTGCTGGGAAAGGACTCTCCGCTGGGGCGAGATGCTCTGGGCAGGAATGGTGATGGTGTTTAGTGTTGGAAAGTTATAACATGACCGAGTAGATTGATTCTTGGTTTCTGAAATGTAGGCACTCATCCTATAGTGGTCCATGTGTGCTATAAAGCAGCGGCTTAATTTGTCTGCAAGTCTCTTAGCAGCAGAGGCCAGGACAACATGCAGGAGAACAGTGGGGTTTGGCTCTCACTGCTATTTATAGGTCCTCTCGGGAGGAGTCACGAGCCTTTCTGCTCAGCTTTGGGCACAGTGTATTGATCCTGCAGGCCCAAAGGGACTGCGAAAGTGGAGGCCCTGACAGTCCCAAGGAGAAATGGCTAAAAAGGAAGGGGAAGATGAAAAAGCAAGGAAAATGAAATTTAAGAAAGTTCAGCGGCCTAGAGTTGCCGACTGCAGGAGCCGCTAGTGCCGAGGTGCTACCCCAGGTGTCACCCCAGGCATCCGAGAACATGGCCTCACTTGGCTCATTGTCAGGAGCCAGATGGGTACCACTGAGGCTCAGAGAGGTAGAGTGACTTGCCTCATGGCACACAGCTGCTGCTGCTATTGGAAGGACAGGGCGGTGCTAATACAGCCCTTGGGGTTTGCAAAGAGGTGGACACGGCGGAGCAGCTGGCCCTTTCACTTTCACTACCGCCTAGATCTATTTTGAAAAGCGAACGTTTCTTCTTGGATCAAGTGAAATTGACATTAGGGGATATAGTTGAAATAAGGTTCAAATTTTGCCAAAAAAAAAAACACTTTAGCTTCTAAACCTTCTATTTATACTGCATAAATGAATCAGAAAAATTGTCTGATGAGCAGCCAATTTGACCTCCTTATGCATTGAGACCTTGAGTGCTCTTGGAAGAATAACACCCCCTAAACCGACCCTCAACAGCTTCCCAAAAGGCACAAACCAGTCTCATCTGCCGGTTTATAAAGTTGAGGGGCTGTACCACTGGGCTCAGAGTCTCTGTGACCACGCAGCCCCTGGTGGATTCTGGTGTAGTGAGGGGGTTAACCAGCTCTTAAATTCCAGCAACATCAGCAAAGCCAGCCTTGGGACGGTCAGGGCACAGAGGTTAGGTCACTGATGTCTGATAGAATCCTTAAGTAGAATCTGCTTTCAGCGCTTCGCTCTGCACCTTTCCCCACCAGGCGAAGTCCTCGGCTCCGGCATGAGATCCGAAAGCCACGGCACTCTTCTGCGGACAACCTTGCCAACGAGATGACATACATCACCGAGACCGAAGATGTGTTCTACACCTACAAGGGCTCCCTGTCCCCTAAAGACAGTGATTCCGAGGTCTCTCAGAACCGAAGCCCGCACCGAGAGTAAGAAACCTGTGCTCCTCTCTTTCCTGGGTCTCCTTGTTGGGGCTGTTGAGGAATTTGCTCATGCCCCACGGCCATTTAAAAGGAGGCAGAGGCTAGAGCTGGCAGCCAGCTCCCTGGGGTGCTCTCTGCCAGGCTGAGAACATCAGCCGCACTCTGCCTTCCCCCACAAGCTGTGTGCCTGGGGTCATTAGCTCGCCCTGCTTTTTGTCGATGACAGCAACTTACCATCCACACACCCATTAGCTCTCGTGAATGGTGTTCTCTCCAGATGATGAGCAAAACTCAGTTTAAACCGTTCCGTACACCAGAGGTTGAGGACATATTGACTAGAGCAGTATGTCTCTAGGTTGTCAGTGTTCATCCGCTGCAAGATTCCCCACCCCAGAACGTGTGTTCATTTCTCTCTGTCTGCAGAAAACCTTCTCAGATCCACAGTCTGTCCTCAGGGCATTTGTTCGCTTTTGGTTTTTAATGAATATTTAGTATAAAGAAAAAAAAACATGCAGAGAACATCTCTGATTTTCTTTGCTAAATTTTTGTCAAGGACAGTTTGCATCAAATTCTTTTATGTCCCCATAGTCTTTTTTTTTTTATTGTGACAAACTCCCTTCACAATACATCTCTCCTAAAATACTGCCTTGAGTCCTTTTATTATTCAGTAAGATAATATCTGATTTACTTGTTCCCTGTTCGCTTGACTAGTAAGCAGCTCAGAGCTGCATGTCAGACTCTGTTGCGTTAGCTTCCCAGAGCCCAGATTTCTGACATAGTCCTTACTCTTTCTTCTCTGTCCTATTAATGAGTCTTATTTTTCATCTGGTCTTAATGAATTCACTGTTCTGCCATGTCTGCACATTTTAGAGTAAGCTATCTCAAATCATTTTTTGAAGGGGACAAGACACAGATCATAAATGACAAAATGTGATGGGAATGGATCATTTTTTTTTTTTTTTTTTTTAGGAAGTCAACCATGGTCATTAGTATCCATTCTGTTTAGTCCCATGCTATGCCCAAAATGTAGAAACATACGATGCCTCCCCTGACAGCAGAGGATTAACAAGAAGGCACTTCGGTTAATCTGTAAATTTTTACCACTCCAGCACTCTAGCTCCTAGGATTAAAGCCTTAAATGCATCCTGACCATTCTCTCGGCATCACAGGTGAATCACGGATCTCACTTCACACTTAAGTGTGAGATTGCTCGCGCTCTCTCTGCTCTCCCTGACCACAGCAAACATGGTTTCCAGCTTATCTGTGTTCTTAACACCTCTAGCTGAATAATCCTCTGGTCATTATTTCCTTGTGACCTGCGCTTGGATGATGCTTCTGTTGAAATGATCGCTGTCTCTTGCTCCAACTTACAGTGCTGTTGAGGCTACAGTGGAAGGGTGTGAGTTCCTCTGTGGGGCACAGTGGTTTTTGCATGTTCTACAAGGCAGGAGCCCAGGCGAGCATGACTTGAGCCAGTATGAGCCTGTGAGGGGCTATGTCGCTTTGGTGAAGGGAGAAGGAGGGTTTAGGGACTGTCTGAGGGCTCTGAGATGCCCAGTCACACCTTCCTCCGTGTCAGACCCCCCTGTTGCGGTTTGCAGTCCCATCATGGAGTTGTACTATCCAGTACAGTAGCCTCTAGTCACGTGCGGTTATTCAGATTGAAATTATTGAATGTAAAATAAAATGTTAAGTTCAGTTCCTCAGTCACACAAGCATCATCTCGAGTGCTCTGGACCACATGTAGATAGAGGCTACCAAACGGGACAATACAGATACAGCACATTTCCAGGGTGGCAGGTGGACAAGAGATGGATTCTGTTCATGGGTACGTGAATGGCCTCTGCTCGTTGTGGGTACGTGGATGTCTTAAAGGGCTCCGCTCGTTGCTGAGTCCTGCAGCGTACTTTATATACCCTTGGCTGCTCCTTGAGGGAACGTGAAAGTGAAGTAGACAAGTCTTTGCTTTCAGGGACCTCAGGCCACCTGGGCAAAGAGCACATTATCAGCCTGCATCAGCGCCCTGTGGGGCTCGGTCCGTTTGATGGAAGGAGAAGAGAGTTTAGGAAAACGGCAGCTTCTGAGAAACTGATTACAGGTCCTACCTCAGATCTTCCTAAGTGCGGTCTGTGACCCCACCATGGAATTACAGAGCATCCAGACCTTTACAGGCCAGGACAGCCACACACACACGTGGCTGTTTGAATTTAAGTTTATTAAAACTCCATTGAAAATTGACTTCCTCAAGTCCTGTTTGGTTTAAGTAATTCCTGGCCCTACTCACCCCTGGGCCTTGCCCATCAGTTCTTCCTGAAATGCCTTCATGAGACCTCGGAAGATGTATCATCCTGGGACACTCTTTATTTTGCAGCGAACCATTAAAAGTAGCAAATAATGTTGATTCAGAGGCAGCCTACCTTGCCATGGGTTTGCCAGGTGAGCCTCAGTAGACAGCTCACAGAGTCCAGTTAGCAGCTGTACTTTGCAAGTGGGATGAACAGGTGAAACAAGTTCACGCTGGGGACCCTGTCCCACTGGCAGGAAGCCACCTTCTTCTGAGCTTTCAGAGGCGGCAGGCCTCCGTTGGTCCTCCATTGCCCAAAGCAAGGAGGGAAGGTTGGTCTGTACTTGGTGAAAAAACTGCGGTGGTGTTTTCAGTGAGTACAGTCATCCCAAAGTACCTAAGGGGGATTGATTCTAGGACCCTCAAAGGTACAAAATCCATGGACGCCCAAATCTCTCTTGTAAAATGGTGAAGTACGGTTGGTCCTTCGTGTGTGTGAGTCCCTCAGACATGTCCTACTGTTTGTGACCCCATGGACTGTAGCCCGCCAGGCTCGTCTGTCCATGGAATTCTCCAGGCAAGAATACTGGAGTCAGTAGCCATTCCCCCTTCCAGGGGATCTTCCCGACCTAGGGATAGGATCCAGGTTTCCTGCATTGCAGGCAAATTCTCTCAGGATTCCCTGAGACACCAGGGAAGCCCTGATCCTTCATAACTCTGGATTTAATTTGATTCACGATTAGCTGAATCCACGAACTCCCAGGGTCAGCTACAGTATTTGCAAAGTGTTTAAGAAACATCGGACATGTTTTATATAGCAAATTGGCATGTTAAGAGGCAAGAAGAAATATCCTGTTGGCGATATCAGATGAATACAGACAGCAAGAAGAGTTCCTTTTAGAAAGAAGGATGACATGCAGTGTTCTGTACCCATGTGACCCAGAGGAAAAAGGAGAGAAAGGAAGAAAAGAGTGATTCAACTTTGGCTCTCAACCCAGAGGCATAGCTCCGACTCTCTGAACATTGTCCTCGCGGATGAGTCACCATGGTTTGTCGTGTATTTATAGCAGCGCAGCAGAGTTTATGATTATAGTTACGAGTCCTTGGCAGTTTGCTTTCTGCCCAAGCAGGCGGTCCTCCTGTTAGCCCTCAGCCATTCTGCGTTCCATGCCTTGCTTCAGAGCCAAGGCCAAAATCTGCAGAGAAGGAGGTTTCCAAAAACAAAAACAACCTGCCACCCAGGGAAGAAATTAAAAAAAAAAAAAAAAAAAGGAGGGGGAGTGCCCCAAAGGAGAAAAGGACTTTGAAGAGCAGAAAGCTGGAGGAAAACAACTTTCAGGGCAGATGAGGGTTGTGTTTGAAGAACTTTTTGTTAGAGGGAGTGGGGCCTGGCGCCACCATGATGTCTTGGCCGTTTGCTCATTTCCTTCTCCAGAGCCTGCCTTGTTCTGGGGACACAGGGCAGCTGTCAGCTTTTATTTCCAAACTTCTGTACATACAGCCGTGTGAATACATTTCATGCTACTGAGCTATACACTTGAAAATGGTTAAGATGGTAAATTTCATGTGTATTTCACCACTGTTTTTTAAAATGTTTTAAAATAGCCTCCATGCATTGGAAGGAACTCTAGGTATATCCCCTTCTTCAGCTGCATCACCAGGGGTAGGAATTCCCTCTGCCCTGTCACCTGGTCACCCAGCCGGTGACGGGCAGCTCTCTTGCCATGGGGCAGCCTGCTGTCTTGGACAGCCTGGTTTCCAAACTGTGTCTCCCCGCAGGAGACCAGCCAGCGACAGGGTTTCACAGGAGTTTTGTGTTCATTTTCCCTGCACCTTGCCTGCCCTTCTCTTGGTCTCGGGCCGCTTGCATGTGGACATCTGATGACTACTTTAACCCAGCCTGACGCGGCCTCAGCTCACCATCCACTGTCCAGCCTGCGGCTGCTCCTGTGTCTTGGTGAGTGAGGCCATGTTCAAGAACCACCCTCTTGGCACCTGTTGGGACTTAAGGCATCCTCGACAACTTCTCTTGCACCTGCGTCATCCAGTTCCCGCTGTTTCTCTCCCGCAAACATCTCTTGACATGGACCTCTCCGCCATCCTCCCCCTCGCCTTGCCCATGCATAACTGCCATCATCTCTCAAAGGGATGCTTGCAGCAGTGTTCTAAGTATCCTCCTGTCTTTGGTCTCTCCTCCTCCTTCCAGACCATCCTTAACAAGGGCTCAGTTCAGTTCAGTCGCTCAGTCGTGTCTGACTCTTTGCGACCCCATGGACTGCAGCACGCCAGGCCTCCCTGTCTATCACCAGCTCCTGGAGTTTATCCAAACTCATGTCCATTGAGTCGGTGATGCCATCTAACCATCTCATCCTCTGTCGTCCCCTTCTCCTTTTGCCCTCAATCTTTCCCAGCATCAGGGTCTTTTCAAATGAGTCAGCTGTTTGCATCGGTGGCCAAAGTATTGGAGTTTCAACAAGGGTAACAGGCTTATCTTCCTGAAATTCAATCCCGAGCACATCAATCCCCTACTTAGATGTTTTTTTCTGTGCTTTTTCAAAGTTTCATGCCTTTGCAGATGCTGCAGGTTTGTTTTTTTTTAATTAAGAGTTTTGTCTAAAGTGCTTTCTTCTTCCCTCCTGACTACCTGTTTAAACTGCTGCTAGTTTATCTTTCAGACTCAAGTGCACCCTCTTCTGTGGAGTCCCTCCTGACCTCCCACTGTACCCCAGACATCTGAGCATCTCCCTTAGAGTGTGATGATAATGTCTGATTTATTTCTGTACCTTAAAATAGACAGTGAGCTCTCTGAGGGCAGAAACAGTGCCCTATTCGCCTCTCCTTCCCCCAAACCTGGCATAATGCCTGGCACTTAGATATACAATGACTATGTGGATAGATGGACAGACAGACAGATGCATGGTCACATGAAACCGGATGCAGCCCTTGGGTAATGCCCAGACAAGCTCCCAAGTTTTCATAATGCGTGTCTCCTCTGCCACTTCCATGGCAGGTCCCCGTATCACATGACCACACAGCATCTGATCTGCACACCAAGGACTCAGACAGATTTACTGCGACAAGTTTTGGTTAACTGTCCTCTGTCAGCAGTTCCCTGTGGTAGGTGCCGCTGCAGGGTACATATGGGTGAGAAATTCTCAAACAATTCAAGCACAAATTGACCAAAGTTTACCCAGTGCCTTCTTGCTTTTGAGGTATCACCGCGTCCGAGGGGGCAGCCTGGGGATGATGCATGACCTGTGACTCCATTAGTGATGAGACACAGAGCTCAGAAAGCGGCATTTCTGACCTGTGTTCCCTCCGCCACTTCCGCCACTTCTTGCGTGAAGTTTGGATCTCGGGCCCTTGGCGTGTGTTGCAGAAATAAGTGTCCCCTGGACAATGTTTCCACGTCACCAACACCCACACTCCAGAGATACTTTCTGTTAGTCAGTGCTCCTTCCATCAGGACCCATGTAGATTACCTGGCTACGTGTTCAGTGCCCTCGGGGAGGAAGAGACAGAGGACCAGGGTCTCTCCCAACCTTGAGAAGCTCATAGACTTGAGAGAGAGATGCCATCCAGAGCAGCTCCCATTCTGTCGCCCGCCAGAGCTCTCAGGCGCCCCCAGTGAGAACCGTGAAACCCTTGGTGGGAGCACAGCTTTGCTTGGCTGACAGGTTTGGGGGTGGGTTGGGGGGGTGTCTTTGGAATTTCCTAGAATGTAGGAAAGAGTGGTATAAAAAATATCACATGGTAAATCTTGCCATTTTAACTTTTTCTTTAACCTTGCTTCTCTTCAGAGAAATGAACTCTGTCCTGGCTTTTGTTTCCGATGCCTACTGCGTTTACAGTTCTGAAGCATCGGCTTCTGAGGGCGAGCACCCGCTTGTCTGCCGGTCAGTCCGTCCGTCTGTCTCTGCCCCTTTCTCCTCCGGGAGCTGGGGGTGGCCAGTCCCTCCCCGACTGCTCTGGTTCCCCAACAGCAGTGGCAGTCCCTCCTCCTGCCTCTGGGGCAAACCACTTGCTTCCAGTCTCTCTGCCTACGTTTCCTTGCCCCTTTCACAGTTACCCCGAAGCCTCAGGGGTTGCCCTGGTCCCTCCCTCAGTCATGCCTCACGTCCTGCCCCGAGCGGGGAGGTCTGGCGTCCTCACTCTCGGCATCGCTGTGCTGTGTCCAGCTGCCACGTTCTCGTTGTGTCTTGCATCATTTGATGTCCTCCTCACCATCTGTCTGTCCACCTTCCACACTGAGCCGAACCTTACTGCAGCCTGCAGGGAACGTCTGTACCTGGTGGTTCAGCCAAAAAAATATTGTCATGTTTAATAAATTACCATCTAAAAGTAACCTCTCCGCCCCTACTTAGAAAATAGGATTGGGGACATAATGACTTTGAATAGGTTATTTTTAGTACTGTGGGTTGTTTTGGGTAGACCATTCAGTTTGACACTGATCAAAGAAAAATACTTTAAAACCTTCCAAAATGTCATCTAAATTCTATATAACGTATTTCAAAATTCAGAATTTAGAAGTTAGATACAGTGAATACAAAAATATATTAACACTTGACTGAGAAGTCTGTTTTCCACTGTTTCGCCTTGCTCTTCTGTTTACATATCCTCACCCTTTCCATCACTCTCGTCTTCAGATTCTCCCAAACACTTGAAGTTATGAATGCGGCCGGCAGCTCCATGTTAAAGGTTCAGTTCCACCGCTATCTGGAAATAGCGTTTCCTAAATACTTCGGGCTTTATCTTGTTTAGCAAGTTCAAGTCTGCCTTTCTGCCACTAGGAGGTGCTCTTAGAAACATCAAGAGAGAAACGTTGCCCTACTTGAGAACTTTTTTTTTTAGTTTCCTGTTAACTAAAGTCATTTATTTCCAGCCTGAAAACATCCCACTAGGACACAGCTTTAAGTCCAAAATCTCCTCGCTCTGAAATGCTTTCCCATCCATGATACCCCTTAACTGGCAATTTGAGCACCTTAAGTTCAAACTCTTCTCTTGCAAATAGCTCTATTTCTACACTGTCACCGAAATTTTGTATTCAAATGAATTGAGATTGTGAATCACTTTGTATGAGTAAAACGATACAGATTTTGTATTTAAAGTAAGCTAATTTAAACTTGCTGGGAAACAGAGAGGTACTCCGTTAATGGAAAAATCCCTGGAAAAGGACCTGAAATAAAGGTTTAGTAAGAGGCAGCAGTGACTGTCATCCGTCTGCCTGTCTCACTGTCTTTGTCTGCTCACCTTTCCCATCAACTAACCCGGAGTGAGGTCAGAATGTGGAGGAGTCTGTGCAACGTGAGGATAGCCCCATAGTCTGTAGGCGTGTGAAGGCGTCTTTCGCTCAACCTGCAGCCCTGGAAGGAGTGTAGTGTGGGTGTACATGATGCAGAGGAGTTGCATGCCCTACACAGTGTTCATCCTTGCAGCCCTGAGAGGTTGGAGAGGATGGTCTTAGGAGCAGATCCGGTAGCTGGGAGAGGGGAGAGGTGCTCAGGGACTCATGTTCACCCGACTCCTGGCGGGTGAGGAAAAAGCTGTGTGACCTGGGACAAGTCACTCAGTGCCTCTTGACCAGTTTCTTCATCTGTGAAGTGAGAACAGGACAGATGACCCCAGAGGTTTTTGACACTTCTCAACGACAGCGTCATCCAGTAGAACTTCCTGCAGTGGTGGAAGTGTTCTGTGACTGATCTTGTCCAGTGCAGGAGCTTCTAGTCACGTGTGGCTGTTGGGCATTTTTGAAATGTGACTGGTACAGCTGAGGAATTTTCTAATCCTCACTTCTTTAAATAGCCACTTGTGACTGGTGGCTGCCATATTGGACTGTGCAGCACCAAGGTACCGAAGGACCTATATTAGAGAAAAGAAAACCTATGATCTCAGCGGAGGCAATGAGTGGATGTCGCAGGTGAATGATGTAAACTAGGATTGATATAAGTTGTCCTGAATGTGCAGTGCCAGTCCCATTTCCTCTGGGTAGCAAACTGTCCTGTGAAGCAGAGCTATGAGCGGGAATGAGATGGAAGGAAAAACTTTCAGCAGCGATGGAGACCCACACATCTGAGTGAGCTTCAATAATTAAGCACCAGAATAGCTGGGCACAGCTCCCTATTACCTTTCTAAAGCTGCTGAGTTGTCAGCAGTTCTTGGTACTGCCCTGCCCTCCTTCCCCTTTTCCCCAAAACTAAAAGCTGATGCTGTTGAGGCCAGCTGGGGGCATGGGCAGCCAGTGGACTCTGGGTGTGCACAAGCCCTGGGCTTGACCTTCAGAGCCCCTGTAAGGTTCTAAGGATCAGTGACAGCCGTGAGATGCCAGGCTCCAACAGTCAGTATTGTGTGCTCTGATAAAATATTAATCCAGTTATTAAAATATCTCCTCCTCCCCCACGATGAAGGAGTATATCCGAGAACAGCCCAGCACAAAGCTGCCTGACCCAGAAGTCATCCAGTTCTGTGTCTCCATCTTCAAATGCTCCAGGCTCCTGCTCCCCAGATGGCGTCGATCAGCAGTTCCTAGAGGACTTCCACAGGGTGACCACAGGGGGCATCGCCGAGGACTCCAGCCAGTACTACTGTGACAAGGTGGGGCGCTCAGGTGCTGTGGCTGAAGCGGGGCCAAGCCAGCTGGGCTTCCCGTGTGGGGCCGCCTCTCGGGCAGTTAAGTGGTTTAGGACTCAAAGGAAATAGGTTATCACCAACCACTGGAGAAAGAAGTTACGTAATTGGTGATTTTCTGACATTTTCCAGAACGATGGTGACGGCTACTTAGTCTTGATCCGCATCACGCCAGATGAAGATGGGAAATTTGGATTTAATCTAAAGGTAATGTTGTGTGTAATTTATAAGGACGTGTGATGCTCTGAAGCACTCTTTAGATGATTTTTAAACTTCTATTACAAATGTGCCACAGACCTAAGGCTGTGCAGGAAAATTGGCTTGGCCTTCAGAATTGAGAGCTTTTCACCGGGGCCATAGGAATTGCCTCATACCGAGTGCCTACTCTAGGTACTTGTTTATATCCCCTTATTGAGGACATAAAGGGGATTATTCAATTCCCCTTATTGAGTCCTTTTATTAAGTGGTGAAGTTGGTATTTTTAAACATTTTATAGATGCACTGTAAGGGCCTTCCCAGGTGGCTCAGTGGTAAAGAATCCGCCTGCCAATGCAGGAGATGCAAGAGATGCAGGTTCGATTCCTGGGTCAGGGAGATCCCCTGGAGGAGGAAATGGCAACCCACTCCAGTATTCTTGCCTGGAGAATCCCATGGATAGAGGAGCCTGGCAAGCAACAGTCCAAGGGGTCGCAAAGAGTTGAGACACAACTGACTGAACACAAGTTTCAGAGAGGTGGTAACCCCTCAGCACTGCTAAGAGAGAACGAGAGAACAGGGATTCAGGTGCAGAGCCATAACCTCCTCTGTTTCCCTCTAGGCCGGCTCTGCAAACTATGACCTACGGGCCCAATCCCATCTGTTCTTACAAATAAAGTTTTATTGGAACACAGACACCCCATTCATTTACAAATGGTTTCTGTCTCCTTTGGCATTTCAATGGCAGAGTTGCTAGAGTGCCCTCTGTCCCACAAAGCCACAATAAGTAGTATCTGGCCCTTCATAGAAAAGGTTTACCAGCCTTAGAGCAGAGTGAAGGCAGGTGATCTTTGCTGCCCACCCCGCAACTGCCATCATACACCCCTTTCTCTTAAGCCAGCAGCCCTGCTGACAGCCAGTTCTCAGAGGTCAAAAGCCCTCACAGTCTGGGACCTTTCCACAGCTCCTCTCCTCCACCGTAAACTCCTCTCCCAGCAGCACTTATGGGCTGGGCTTTTAGAGTCTTTTTCCTGAGAATATTTGCATTTTTTGAAAGGAGCTTGCTTTTTCCAAGTGTATCTTTAGTCCATGGATGGTGGGGATGGTAGTGGGAGGCTTCTGAGTGGCCTTCTGGTTGACCCACTAGACCCATAGCCTCTGGAACCTTATCATTCTGAAAGGTACCAACCCTTGGGAGTAGAATATATTTAAGTGAAAGTTGAGCCCTCCTTTTGTGTCAGAGATATCTGCATGTCTTTGGTGCTGTGAACAACTCAAGTGGTTTTTAATCTACATGTTTACAGGGAGGAGTAGATCAAAAGATGCCTCTCGTGGTGTCAAGGATAAACCCAGAGTCACCTGTAAGTAAACATATTCTGTAATTTCCCAAGTCCATTTTCCCGTAAATGTAACAGATTTCTATTTCTGTGTCCTGTTTCTTTTTTACTGGCAGCATAGAGCGTGTGTCAGTGCATGCGTAGAGATAGGAAGAAAGAATTTTCCAGAACCTTGCTGCTCAGTGTGGTCCCCGAGGCTGCAGCACCAGCATCCCTTGGGAAGCTTACTAGAAATGCAGATTCTCGTACCCCACCCCAGACCATCTGGACCAGAATCTGCATTTTTAACCAGATCCCCAGGTGATTGGGAGGCACGTTTAAGTGTAGAAGTCCAGCTCGAAAGAAGGCAACTGGGGCATAGCGTTTGCTGTTCCACAAGCTCTAAGTGGGCTCGTGAGCCTTATGCCTCTTCCCCCACCCCACCCCCCATCCTCAGCCCTCTGCCTGGGCCTCTAGGCATCTAGGGGATGACTTGCTTTTTATTAAGCATTGAGCACCAAAGAGTCCCTGTACCTCCTAAGAAAGGGACCCGTTTGGGGGTTTTACTCTTAAGTACTCTTTAAGCTTGTCGTTTCCTTTTTCTTACTGCTTACGGCCTCTATGAGTTAAGAAGCCTTTCCATCAGTTGCATGGCTTCTTGTCCGTAACGGTTTGTGCCTTGGGGGTTATGCTTGCAAAGGCTTTCTCCATCACAAGATAGCTAGATACTTGCTTTTAGCTGACAAATCATTTTCTAACAATGCACCTGGAAAAACAGAAGGTAGAGGCAGTAGAATCATTCTACATTACCGTAATAAGTGAAGCTTGGCTGCCATAGAGAAATGGCCTCAGCACTTTTTTTCACTTTATTCTGAAATGTTTCATTCGTAATATAGGTTTTTGAGCAACACTTCTTTAAATCCCACCACTAGCTACCATGTCAACATAGCAGTGGCTGAAATAAAAATAAAGGCGGTAATGCCGGGGGGAGAAAGGCAGAACCTGGTCATGGTCTCCAGTGTCCAGGCTCAGAAAGCATCAGGTTCTCCCCTTGAGGATTATGTTATGGTAACGAAAAAAACTCGCTCTTGCCCTGCGTGCAGGCAGACACCTGCATTCCTAAGCTGAACGAAGGGGATCAAATCGTGCTAATCAACGGCCGGGACATCTCAGAACACACCCATGACCAAGTGGTAATGTTCATCAAAGCCAGCCGGGAGTCGCACACGCGGGAGCTGGCCCTGGTGATCAGGAGGAAAGGTAACAGCCCCCGAGGGAGAGGAGCCTTAGCGAAGAGGGCCTTCTCGGGCCCGTTCCTTGGTTTCAAGATGTTGTGCCCATAGCCAACATTGGAAAATCAAGAACTTTCCCCTGATGGGGAGCAACCTGATGGCTGACTTCTCACTTGAAAAATGTGGAGATTTGGCCCCACAGGGCCCCGCCCCTCATGGCCAGTCCTTTGCAGGTAGGCAGCACCCCCCCCACCCCCACCTTTAATACAAGACATGACATTCCTCTCCCCTATTCCTTGCAAGTCCATCTCAGCCCCCTTCATGCAGCCCTCTTAGCTGCCTGCCTCTGCCTGCATTTGCATTTTCAACCCTTTCTCAAAGGATCGGGTTATATTTCATTCATGTGCATTTGATTTCGTTGGAGAGAGGCTTTAGCAGAATGGGGCCGGAGCCTGGCTGCCTCAAGGCTGTTCTAAGTCTGCCTCCTCCTGGGTTCCGGGACTTTGAGCAGATTTCTTACCCAGGCTAAGTTTCAGTTTCCTCTAATGTAAAATGAGGATGACATAGTCGCTACCTCTCGGGGTTCCTGAGAAGATAAAATGAGGCTCATACTGGAAAGTGTCAAAGACGCTGCCCGGTTCTTGGTGGGCGTCGGAAGGGCATCCTCTGTTAATACCGCTACTGTTAGTGTTGTTGTTGTTATAAAGCAGGAAGCCCAGTCCTCGAATCCTCCTTCCCAGCTTTCAGACACTGAAGGTAAATGAAGCACGTGACTCGGGCCCTGGCCCTGCATCTCCATCTGGACTCACAGTCATTGGCACAGCCCACACCCCCGACACACCCCTCTGTTCCCACTAAAACTCCCAGTGCCAGCGCTCATCCCGCCTTCTCTGTGAGGTCCTCCCGAATCTCTCCAGCCCCCTAACCCAGCTCCTCCCACCACCCATCTCACCAAACCCAGCTCCACCCTGGACACATAGTAGGTTCACTGGTGACAGTGGCGGACCTCTGTGCAGCCCCAGTGAAGTGCCTGCGTGGGGTTAATCGCTTTACATAATTATCCTCTTCCATTCTCACAATGATCTCATAAGGTTGGTATTCTTATCCTCGAATGAGGCTAACAGTCACAGAGAGGTTAAGTAAGTTGCTGTGAGTCTGATAAGGCCATGTGATGGTAGAGAAGGAAGGAGGCCAGCAGCTGGAAGCAAGCCTGTCCATCATGTGATGTGCCAGGTGACGTGCTGGCCGATAAAGGGCAGCGTCTTGGGGGAGGGGGAGGGGAAGTGGCATCAGAGCACTCTGGCCAGGCCGCGGTGGGCATCCTCCACTGACCCATGGCAAGGGGCTGGCACCTGTTTGAGGTGAGGAACAGAGATGTTTGTAGACTAGTGGAGTTGCAAGATCAGTGCCACAGGTTTTCTATAACTGTCATGATAAGTTCATTTTTAAAATATTTAAATTAAAGAAAAGAATTGATTGAAAGAAAAATAATAGTAACAGAGAGAGTAGCACATGTGACAGAACCCATGAAAATCAGTAAAAAATCGGAGCTTCTGTTGATCAGTGAAACGAATGTGCCCGTTAGGGTCAGACATGTAGACTGAATTCCCGGGTCCCACCCTGACAGGCTGGGTCACCTTGGACAACTCTTTGGCCTGTGAGCCTGTAAAATGGGAATAAATAAGTAAATAAGGTGGGAATACTGGTTAGCACCGTGAGGATTCAGTTCAACTGTGTGGGAAAATATAAAAGTTGTTCCTTCTCATTTCCTCTCACCTTGAAGGCAGTAGAGAGTCACTGAAGGCTCTGGGGTAAGGGAGTGACTTTTCTTTCTGGGTCAAAAGGGAGCATTCAGAGATGATCCCAAAGTCTGAAGTGATGGTGGACAGAAAGGCATGTGAGGCTGCGGAAGTGGTGTGCGTGGTGGGGGGGAGGAGGTGTTCTGTTGGTTTTCACCCGTATCGAGTCTGACATGAAGGGAGAATTCTGAAGAAGAAGCTCAGAGATGTCTACCCCAGAGCCTCCCAGCTAACAAGAGCCTTGAGTTAGAGGTGAACTGACCAAGCTCTGGGGTGGGGATGTGGACAGCACCAGACCCCATACCAGCTTCCTGGGAAAGTGCCTGTTTGAAGGAAACTAATGCAGGGCACCTGAGAAGGAAAGAATAACAACCAGGTCAGAGGAGGCAAAGGGAGAAGATGTGTTCTCTTCAATGTGTTCCTTCCTCTTACCTCTGACAGAAGCCTCTTGAGTCCTAAACACCATCATTTAAGGCTAACCAGAAAGATTAGTATGTCATTTTGTATAATTAGCACATATTGAATCATTCAACGGGAAGTAGTATCTTTGGTGAAAATGATTACCATGTGCTTAATCATTTAATAAGATGTTTTAAACCGTCTGTATTCAGGTGTCACAAGTGTAATTTGGGGGGAGGAAACCGATCCCCTGTGCATGGCTGGGCAACCCCGACACCCCCTTTCTCGTCCACTGCAGCCGTCCATTCGTTTGCTGATATCAAATCTGAAGATGAACTGAACCAGCTCTTCCCAGAGGCCATCTTCCCCGTGTGTCCGGAGGGGGGCGACACGCTGGAGGGGTCCATGGAGCAGCTAAAGAAGGGCCTCGAAAGCGGGACGGTGCTGATCCAGTTTGAGGTAGGAGACCCCCAGGGCCTCGGTGGGCTGCCCGATGGCTGCAGGGTCCCCCAAGTCGTGACCAGGCGGCCGGACTCATCGAGGGACCCCTGAGGGGCTCAGGGCCTCCGGGAGAAAGCCAGGGCGGGGCGGCTGGGGGCCATGGCCCATGCCTGAACTCTGCCTCCCCTTCCTGTTCTAGTAACAATCAGTAGTCATGGAGAAATGTGTCAGAAACCGAGGAGGTGGGACTCTGAGCATGTTTAGCTGCCAACACAAAAGCTCAGAACACTGGCAGTCGAAGGTGGTGGAGAGGCCGCGTGGGCGAGCGCAGAGGGCTGGCGGAGGAGCCGGGCCCTGACCCCACAAGGCACGCTGTAATTTGGAGCACTTGGTACCATCCCGTGAGGGCGCAGGGGCTGGGCTTCTCAAGTCCCCCGGAACCACGGGGACACGAGGGGAGATCAAAGTCAGACCCCGTCTTCCCTCCCCAGGAGAGACCTCTGCTCGTGGGATTGAGGTTGTTGACCAAAGGCACACGCAGAGACTCTGCAAAATAAAGTAGGACTCGAGGAAACTGGGTTTTCAAGTCAGTTTTACTGACCACTAACAGAATATAAATAGAATGTATTTATCTTCCACATTTTTTAAAAGTGGTAGAAGACAGAGTAGTTCATGCAGTGAAAGATATCAGAAGAGATCAGAGAAAGCATAAAGTAGGCCAATGAAAGACAGTTGATCATGATTAATGACAACATACACAGTCTGGATTCATGAATTAGCAGAGTCTCAGGTCAGATTCAAAAGCCGAAGTCTGCACTGCATTGTTTATTAGAAAGCCATATAAAGGGAAGAGTCACAGAAGCAAAACTAGGGAATTTGTCAAATGTTTATGATTGCATATTGATTTAGGAAAACCTAAGTAATGTGAATATCAAACAAGAAAGCTGCAAAGCAGAGAGTCTTGAGTGAGAGAGAGGTTTATTTTATAATGGGGTAAGAAATAGAATGTAAATAAAATACATTATTAGAGCAATGTGTATTGAACAACAGTAGAAAGTAAAACCCACAAGTGAAAGGTGAATTGACCCCACCCAAAAAATCAATAGGGAATTTTGAACTTAACACCCTTGACAGATAATATAGACAAAAAAATAAGTTGAAATCAGGATAA
This sequence comes from Cervus canadensis, assembly GCF_019320065.1. Taxonomy (NCBI): domain Eukaryota; kingdom Metazoa; phylum Chordata; class Mammalia; order Artiodactyla; family Cervidae; genus Cervus; species Cervus canadensis. The sequence continues at coordinate 31,211,656 of NC_057415.1, read as the reverse complement.
AAGGGCAGGAAGAGTATGATTACTTAGATAGGATTGATGAACATATACTAAATATATACTAATACAAAGATAACTTTTTTCTAGTGGCCTGCAGGAGGCTAGGAAGGCTTAAGACTTTTAAAAGAAAAAAATTGTAGACTCTTTGCATTGCAGAAACCTCAAAATTGAGACAGACATTTTAAACACTAAAACTCAGGTTTTTGGGCAGGAGGGTGATGTGTCTTGATTTTTTTTTTAACTTTATTTTATATTGAAATTTTAGCCTATTAATAGTTGTAATAGTTTCATGTGCATAGCAAAGCGACTCAGCTTTAAACACTTAAAACAAGGAGCACTTAAAAGCCAGAACATACCAGTTTTATTCTGTTGGCAGGGAATTGGAAGGAAACATCAAAGGGGAATGGCACTTTGGAGTCGTCCGTTCATTCATCCAGCGAGTGTGTATTAGGTATTTATCATGTGCCAAATGCTAGATCAGGAACACAGTCAGGGAAGGAGAAGGGGGATTTCTGGCCCCAAGATGCTTACAGTCTTAATTTTGGCATATTGGTGGGGATGTATCATGAGTCCCAGAAGCAGCTAAAGGCCAAGGTTTCATTCCACAGAACGTATGTTCTGTAGGAACTGGAGGTGAGAGGTTTCCAGGAGGCCCTCTAGGATAAGATGTAGCAATAATAGAGGGTGGATGGGGTGAAGTGTGGAGGGGAGGGTATCCCAGGATGGTCGCAGACGAAGCTCATGGGGTCAGGTAGGCAAACAATCCTCCCTGAGGTGAGCAACACTCCCGGAGTCCTGGGCGATGTCTCCAGGTGACGGAAGCTCTTCGCCCAGGCCGAACCAGGCCTCTTTGATCAGACTGTCCACAAGGAGGCGCTGTGGGCCCTCGGTGAGGAAAAAGATGGCGCCTGGTCTTCAACCGTGCTCCGGAAAATCCCCTCCCCTCTCGTGTTTTCCACGTGAGACTCCCCTAGGAGGTTTTCCTTGAGCAATAATGTTCATTGAAATTCATTAGGAAGATGATAAATGCTTTAGCAGGAAGCACCCACCTGTCTCCCTGTGGTTTTGAGCAGTATTTCTCACAGGGTGACACCCTGACCACCGTGTGGGTCTCGCTGGAGGAGACTGTTAAACAGCCTCAGCCCACAGCTACTCCATCAGCGCTGGGAGGGCGCCTGGGTACCGGTTCTTAACAAGACCACCATGCGGCTCTGATGCACAAGCTGATCCTAAGGGTGGGAGAGTAAGATCGTGCGAGAACCACGGCCCCACCGCTGCCCATCCTAAGTCCTGCCGTTAGAGCCTATAATCGGACTACAGAAGAAATAAGAAATGGAGAACATAGAATTTTTAGAGTTAAATTCTTGTGTGTACACATTTCATTCGTTTAATCAAAACACTTCCTAGAAACTAAGTAGGAAAAGCCTCTTTTTAAATAAATTAACTTTTTCAGCACTCCAAAATGTGGAACAAATAACAGCAGAGCTGCTCTTTGAGGGAGCCAGTGGGATCCATGGAGCCCTGCCTTTCAGTCTCTCCACATTGCCCACTAAGGAATCCTAGGCTGTGAAACGCAATTTAACAGCCACTGCTCTAGGTGGGGGCAGAGGTCTTACACGACTGCTGAAGGGAGGGGAATACCAGAGGAAGCAAAAGGAAACCTTGAATGTGCCTTTACCATATGCCCAGGGCTTTACAGGCATCATCTCCCAGTAGCCCACTGTAGGTGCTGTCATTATCACTGTTGTATAAGTGGTTTAATTTATACAATTTGTATAAATTGAATAATTTATACAGTTTGTATGAATGAAGGATCAGAGTCTTGGAGAGGTTCTCTCACAGTAAATGGCACAGCCTGATTGGAGCCCAGGCAGGTTAAACTCATAGAACTTGTTCTCTTAACAGCTGTAGAACCTTTATGTAGTTACATGTGTGTGTGCTCAATTGCTCAGTCCTGTCTGACTCTGCAACCCCATGGACTATAGCCCTGCCATGCTCCTCTGTCCATGGGATTTCCCAGGCAGGAATACTAGAGTGGGTTGCCATTTCCTCTTCCCGAGAATCTTCCTGACCCAGGGATCAAACCAGTGTTTCTGCATCGGCAGGCAGATTCATGTTACCACTGAGCCACCTGGGAATCCCCTTATATAATTGCTGTCTCCACATGAGAGTTGTTAGAATAGCATGATATCAGAGCTAAGAAAGATCTGAAATGCTGTCTAGCCACATGGAGTTGAGAAGACTTTAAATCCTGACTCTACCACTTGCTTCCTGTGTGACCTCAGGCACGTCCCTTAACCTCTGTGGCCTCTACTTCCCCATCTGTTATGTGGCAGCCTGGATGGGAGGGGAGTTTGGGGGAGAATGGAAACATGTATATATGTGCCTAAGTCCCTTCAGTGTTCACCTGAAACTGTCATGGGCTAGTTGTAAGGGTTAAGATGAGATAAATACTTAATGTGTTGTCTGCCACATGGTCAGGGCGCAATAAAAAGTAACAGCTGTTATCATGTGTAAATAAAGTCTAAAGAACCCGCCCCATCCATACGAGAAGTGGGAACCAGTGCTGTCTGACTCCAGAGCCTTGGCTATTCTGTTTCCCCACCTGCTCCTCTTCCAGTGCTGCCGGCAGGTGGCAGCTTGACTGTTGGATGCTGTGTCTGAGAGCAAGAAGCAGGGCCTGGTTCCTAGCAGGTGCCCTTGCCACCCTCTCCCTGGCATAAAGGACCTGCCCCGGGGGATCTCGGCTGTGTATGGAATCCCTTTTGCAATGATAACAGGCTGGTTTTCAGAACAGCTTGCTTTGAAGCATTTTTCATTAATGGAATTCCCCTGTCCCTCCCTTGGCTTTCAGTAAACAATTACAAATGTGTTCCAGAAAGCGTTTGGTTCCAGCTGTAGTAAAATCACACTTAATAATTAGCGTTTCTATAGCACTTTGGAATCCACCAAGTGTGTCTCACATATGTTGTCCCAGTTGACTCTCTCAGCAGTTCTGTGAGACAGATATGGGCAGAATTATTGGGATCACTCCTTCTGTAAGTGGAGAGAACAGGGCTCTGTGGCTGCAGGACTCTCCCAGTGCCAGCCTGCTGCTCAGAGATAGAGCTGGGGTTAGCATCTGTGTTGAAAGCCCATTGTCAGAACTCACCAGGGGTGACCCAGTTCTCCACCCAGCCTCCATCGGGAGCTCTTGTCTTCAGGAGCCACGCAGTGTGAGCCATTCCTTGTGACCCATTTGCCAGCATTGATCACCAGCCTCAAACTGCCTCAATTCTGTGTGCGGCCGAGTTACAGCATTCCTCTGTCTCTCACGTAAAGGAGCCCAGACTTGGGGTTCACAAGTCCCAAATCTATTACCACCTCTAGGACGCTTTCCTCCTCTAAGGAACTCATTGACTCAGCCCCAGGGTCACTCCTTCCTGAGTAACCTGTGGCTCATTTCATGCTTTTTCCCCTGAGTTGAGCTTTCTGTGTAGGCAAGGGAGAGGGAATGCATTCAGTATAGTCAACCCTGGATAAGAGCTAAGTGATGATGCGAACTGTCCTTTGAGAACCAACTTCCCAGCACACGAAGGCCCCTCATGCCCATCCTCACACAGTGGCCTTGCACCCTCTTTGGAGATTTGTGGGATGCAATTAATAGAAAATGAGAAACATCTGTCCTCCCACCTCCCAGGACTGATGAGTTGGAGGAGTGTCTACAGAGCTCCATCAAAGGTCATGCCAGACTTGGGAGACCCCTGCCTCTCCCACATCAGCATCTTCCCTCTTTACCAAAACCAGATGCCATCTTTTTATCTCTTCTGACCACTGTTTTCCCTGAACCTGCTCCTACATTACCCATTAGAAGAAACATCCATTACTGTCAAAACAGGTGACTTACTACTTACTGGTTGCTGTGATCATTGTAAAGTTGATTTGGAAGAACAAAAACAGCTGAAGACTTAACACATGTAGGTATACCTTCAAGATTGAAACTCACACCAAAAAGCTTTTTTTGATCTTCCAGATTTTTGTTCTAAGAAAGGCAAACATTATCAAGTACAACATCTATGGAATATAAGGAACAGACTGTAGGCTTTGGAGTGAACACATGTGTAGCCTTTACCTTTCAAGTGCCAGGGACCCAGTTAAAGGAGTTGCCATCCCAGCTCATTGCCAAGGATTTCCCTGTGAAAGAATAAGAATCTTGTAAGAATGCTTGTGTCTGCCAGCACTGGGACCTGCATTTGGGACTGGGATCTGAAGTTGCACTCTTGAAAGTCCCCAGATGGCCAGCAACAGCATCAGTTCATTTCGCCAAACCTTTACAGGAAGGTAGGGAGAGACTCTTGAGTCCCCCCCAAGGCGGTGTCCTGGCCCTCTGACCGGGTCAGGTACGGGAACGATGAAAGTCCCCAGTGTGGGTGAGCTGTTGATGAGCGGAGAAGTGTTCTTATGTCTGCAAAGTGGAGAATCACCTCTCAAGGCCTTCATGAAAAGGGGCCACCCTTAGCCTAGTTACCTGCCGCTAAGCCACCTCTCATCATTTTGTTCAGAGCAGCAGACCCCGTCATTCTGCCATGCTACACATTTTTATTGCGCACGCTGGCCTAGGGCATGGAGACCACAGTTTAGCACTTGGTACAGAAAGCACAGTATGTGACTGTCTGGAAAGTCATTGCAGTGCATTGGACCCTGGGTCATTGCCAAGGGCATGAAAGGGAGTCTCTTTCCACCGTTTGCTCTCCTTGCCCATTGTCCCTTCAACTCCCTTCTCTTTTTGGTCTTTTCTTTTTTTCTTCCTCCTCCTCAGGTTGTCAGCCTTCAGGAATTCCAGCGGGAATTCCCTCTTGGTCTGGTGTGGTACGTACAGAGTACAGTTGATGGGGCACTTGCTTCCACTGTGCCCAGCCTTGCCAGCATGTGCTGGTTGGAGCCAAGTGGGGTGTCCAGGGCCTTTATCTGAGGGGTGTGAGCAGGTTTCATATCTTTGGTTGGACCAGAAGTCTGAGGAGCTCAGCGTCATATCGTGATGCTCTTTCTCTCTCTGCTTTTAGATGATCTTTTCAAAGGAGAAATGTTTAAACTGGAAAACTGATATCTTATCCAGCCCACGCAAACCACGCTGGTCTTCTCTAGCCCCCAGTGTTCAGTTTTCTGTCTTTGAAGGCCAGAGCCAGTGATGCGATACTTTAAATACAGCTGTTCCATAGCAAACCCTCTCGGCTGATCTTACAATTCACCCTCAGTTTCACAACTGCTCAGAACTAGATCCTGGTGGCTCAGATGGTAAAGAATCTGTCTGCAATGCAGGGTCCTCAGGCTTGATCCCGGGCTCAGGAAGAGCCCTGGAGAAGGGAATGGCAACCCACCACAGTATTCTTGCCTGGAGAATTCAATTGACAGAGGAGCCTGGCGGGCTACAGTCCATGGGGTTGCAAAGAGTCAGACATGACTGAGCAACTAACACATAGAAGTACGCCCTGATAATGATGAGAACAAAGCACTTGAGGACATGAAAATTAAGATTTTAATAAAATAAGTGGTCTTACATAAGGCCTATGACCTTCCTCAGCCGCCTGACTGCTCTCATTTTAGGGCAGAATTGAAGGGATCTTGACGACTGGCAGTTCTTGCCTGCTTCGCATACCTTTAGCCCAAGAATGAACAAAACAAACTGTCTGTCCAATGAGTAGTTCTTGAAAGAGCCGTGTCTCAAGTTCTGCCTAATAGTCTTCAGCTCATTTTCTCCCATCCCTGATTCTTCCAGAAAGACATACCTGTGTTTCCAACACATCACTGTCCACTCTGGACCACTCTTCCTCTGGGCAGTGTGTTCACACCCAGCCTGCCACACAGCTTGCAAAGTCTGGAGAAGAGTCAGTAAATTAAAAGAACTGGAAAACCAATTGCTAACTCCTTCAGAAACTGTGTGAATAGGACTGAAGCAATCCAGTGGGAAGAGTGTTCAGTATTAGCCTTGGCAAGGCAGGCATAAAAATGAGTGCATCATGGCTGATTCATGTCAATGTATGACAAAACCCACTGCAATGTTGCGAAGTAATTAGCCTCCAACTAATAAAAATAATTGGAAAAAAAAAAAATGAGTGCATCGTCAATCCTTCTAAAGGCCAAAAAAACCCCAAAAACTTAGCTTTGCTCACCCAATTTTTTGTAAAAAAATTTTTTAGTTTTATATGTAAATTTCTTTTGTTGTAGCTCTTATTTCATTTAAATTTTTAAAAATTCACATTGTAATGATTCAAGTAATTCAGAAATCTCCTTTAGCTTCTTTCTGTTATAATTAACAAGTAACAATTTGATGTGTATCCTTCCGTACTTGTTCTATTGCTCATGCAAATATATTTTATACACACACGTATGTAAGTGTACATACATACGTTGTACACACATTGTACATATACTGCTATGTATAGAAATGGGATCATCACTATGTTATTCTGCCACTTCCTTTTTTCACTTAAATAGATGAGTGGATATCCTTTTAAATCTGTACTTTTAGTCCATCTTATTCTATATGCACGTAATTTGTGGTATGACTCTCATAATTTAAGTTGACACTTCTCCCTATTAGGAAATATTCAGGCTGTTTCCAGTTGTCTACTAATAAGAAAATATCCTGATGCAGATAAATTTCTTTGATATGTATCTTTATGCACTTCTGTCAAGTAAAGCCCAGGGTGTGCACATTTAAAGTTTTACAGATAGTTCTATAGTACTTTATTTTTTATTTTGCTTTAATACTCTATGATTTTATCAGCACTTACTTACTGCTGAGATACTTCATAAACTTGTTGCAGTTAAAGCCCTTTGTTAGATCTATGCTTTTCCACTAAACCATCTCAAGTTGATTACATTTACATTTTTGTTATTTGGAAAAGAAAAACTTCCTGCCTCCAGGTTAGTATTACTGATTATATTCACTCAATTAGATTTCACTTCTATGAAGTTAGTTAGAACCAAAATGACATTTAGGGGAATTGACTGACTCAGATATTCTCCTTCTCCCGGAATCAAACCAAAACTTCTAATAAATCACGAATGTATTTCTAGAAGGAGCCTGGAGAGTCCATTAGAGCTCGTAGACATCTAAGAAGTTGCTCAGTGGCTACTTGATTGTTAGGAGCTGAAATTGTAAAGATGATTAATATTTGAGCTTAGGGAAATACCGGAAATTCTGAACATTTGGTAAATGTATGAGACATAATTATCATTACCAAAAATCTCTCTGCTAATTGCCTCTTGTGCAGTTTGTTTAATAAAAGAACTAAATGGAGTAAAAAAATGAAACAGACCAACAAAGCTGGTTTATAAAATATAAAATATGCAAAAATATACAGGGAAAGACATTATTCTGTGTCTCTATTCAGACTGCAAACACATTTTAATTGATGCTGGCTGCAATTTGGCAAACTAACCAATCTCATATTCCCCTGTAGGACAACTCCACTATATATATACATATGTGTGTGTGTGTATATATATCCTCAAAAATATGCTTTAATTCAGTAATTCTGTTCCTGGGAATATTTGATAGTAAAAAATTAAAAACAGTTTAATCAAGAAGTGGAATAAAAGTTAAACTTTGAAAACTTATAGATTGTTGAGCCAGCTGGAATCATGTATATAGAGAATATTTCAAGTATTTAAATGACACAGGAAACTAGACATTATATAATAAGTAGAGAAACAGCCTTCAAAATTATGGTGATAGTTCCCAGAACACTTCTTCTGAGACATGAGATCCTCCATGGCCAAGTTAGCTTGAGAAACGCTCTAATCAGAATTAAATAAGCTTATGCACTGCAGGACTTGCCATGTTAGAGATTCATAGAATATAAGATGACTTATAGTATTACCTAAATTTCCTTGACCTTGAAACTTATTTCAAGCACCACCTAGTATAGTTTTTTCCAGAATAGTTGGGTTCCATAGAACATAATATAGGAAGTGCTAATATATGTTGTCTCATGTTTTGTTTTCAAAAAAGTAATGTATCTGTGTATTATGTGTAGTTGCACATATAATTACATACATTTGTATACATGTGTGCATGAAAAACATAAAATAGATGAAAAGGGACCTCTCAGGGTTGTGAAGTTATTGATAATCTTTTTTGTTTATATTAGTCTGAATTTGTCAAATTTTCTGCAAAAAATCACTTCCAACACTGGGAAAAAAAAAAACTTTTAGAATTCCCACAAAGTTAACTAAAACCACCGGTGAATATTGTTTCACACTCTAGTTTGAAATGGCAGATACAGTTGTATAGAAAAGAGAACTCAAAAGGGCAGGAGGAAACTTTGGGAAGGAATAGATGTGTCTTAGGGCTTCTCTGGTGGCCCAGCTAGTAAAGAGCCCATCTGCTAATGCAGGAGACGAGACTCGGGTTCCATCCCTGGATCAGGAAGATCCCCTGGAGAAGGAAATGGAAAGCTCCAGTATTCTTTCCTGGAAAATCCCATGGACAGAGGAGCCTGGCAGGCTACACTCCATAGGGTTGCAAGAGTCAGACACGACTTAGCGCTATCTTTCTTCCTTTTTCAAAGAGAAAAGCTCAAGCATTAGAGTCAGATCTGAGTTCAGCCTCTCATTTGTAATCTTGAGCCAAGCTTTTCATCTGTGCCTCTTGCTTGCAAAGTAAGAATACTATTAATACCTTTCCTAGAGCTGTTGTTAACATGACGTCAGGTACAGTACAAATGTGTCTAATATGTGCTTCTAGATACACAGTGAGGGTTTTAACTGAATTTTTGCCAGTGATTGCATGTATAGGGACATACCTCCTTAAAGGAATATTTAATTGAAGTTTACTAGGTATTTAAATAAATGTTTTTGCTGTGGAGGTATACTTCTGAAATGATGAATGAAAGTGCTCTTGTTCTTGGCAAAGAACGTGGTTCACTCCATTAAATTGGAGGTAAATGTTTTTAGACTAATGTAAATGATTTCTATTTAATTTTTAGTCAGAACTCTTTTTTTTTCCCTCTACTTGCTTTTAGCTCTTGTCAAATAATTGTCATGAAGGTGAAGTTTTACTTACTGTGATCCATTATCTGTGACTCACACGCCTTCCTATGACTTTTTTCCCCCAAGAGTCTCATGTTAAAAAAAAAAATCCATATATATTGAAGAATTTAGTCAGTTTCTCTTGGGGTTGTAGAATTTCTTACTGGGAAGATTTTTCTCTTAATATATAAAATCACTATTAAATGTTAAGATTTTGCTGCTGTGAATGGTAAACTTTACTGTTAGAGCATGTTTTCACACTCTTCATAGCTGTGTTTTGCAATTTTTTTTTTTCACTTCCCTGTTTGTCATATAGCAACTCTATAGAAAGAAGCCCGGTTTGGCCATCACGTTTGCAAAGCTGCCTCAAAATCTAGACAAAAACCGATATAAAGATGTACTGCCTTGTGAGTATCTGGCATGAATGCCTCCTCCCCCCACACACACTGAGATAATGTTTCCCTTTTTAAAACAGATTGTCTGGTATTCTGGAAAGACTCGCAGTGTGTCTGTAAACACCACCGTCTTTATTGCAGCCATTTCAAACTCGGAACAGTTGGGGAATAGTGTTTATGCTAATGAGGCGAGGGCTGCAGATGGGCTGGGAACTGAACCCTTGTTTACTTGGGGTGGTAAAAATAACACTCTGAATAATCAGTAAATTTCTTCCTCCTCCACAGATGACACCACCCGGGTATTGTTGCAGGGAAACGAAGATTACATTAATGCGAGTTATGTGAATGTAAGTTAGAATTCCGGATCATGAGAAAAAGCACATTAATCGTTGTAACAAGCATGACAATGACATGCGCGGTGCTTTGCAGTTGGCGAACTGCTTTCCTATTCACTGTCTTGTCTCAGCACCACAGCAGCCGTTGAGGGAAGGCAGGATAGTCTCATTATAGAGGATGACACTAAGGTTCAGAGAAATTAAATCATCTGAAAAGTCATAAAGCTAACAGAAGATGAGACCAAAACTCAGTCTTCTGTCCTCAACTGCTGACCTTTAGGTATTTTGTTTGGCCATTGGTACATTTGTAACTTTCTGTGTTTTTCCCTCCCATCTGATTACTATACATCCTGCCTAAAAATAAAAATAAAACCACCTTTGGGCATATAGCCCAAAAACAAAAGGTAAAAAATGTCAACTTGTTGTGAAATTCATTTCACTCTGAAAATGCTTCTTGGGCAACTTGGCCTCTCTGAACCTCAGCCTCTTCATCTAAACCAGGGCTCAGCACACTATTTCTGTAGAGGGCTAGACCATAAATATTTTGGTCTCTGCAAGCCAAGAGACAAAATTGAGGATATTAATTAGGTATTTATATACCATTTCAAATGCAACCATGCAAAAATATCAAAAAAACACTGTTAGCTCGCAGTTCAGCATTTAAATTTGGCCCTCAGCTCACTGTTTATCTGATCTAAATAAACAGAGGACTTCTCAAGTTCTCAGATTATAGCATGATGTCAATAACTACCAGTAAGAATGGGTCTGATCAGTGATTCTGCTCATTCCAAAGCATCTGTGAGATTCATTGACCCTCACTTTCAGCATTTCTGGTGTCCTGTGATTAGAGCACTGAAATGGTGGGGGCGGTAAGACCATGCACTCAGGGGTGGGGAGTGGCTAAGACCAGGGCTGGGAAAGCAATTAACCAAGCCACGAATTAGGCACCTTCGTTTACTATCCCCACCTAAGAATGAGTGAATCACTGTGCTGTTCCAAAGCTCAGCCAGTTCTGAGTGTTCTTTTACAGAAAACACTTAAAAGGACTTCACTGCTGGTTTAGTGGTTGAGAGTCTGGCTTCCAATACAAGGGACACGGGTTCGACCCCTGGTCAGGAAACCAGGATCCCACATGCCAACTAATAAGCCCACACACTCCAGATCCTGCATACCACAACTAAGACCAGACACAGACAAATAAATAATTAAAAAAAGAAAAGACTTAGTTTAGAAGTAAAAGCAGAGCAGGGTAGGAGAGGGATACTGATAACAGTTGTACTTATTTTAACGTTTTAGCATTAATCAACTCCGACAGTAACTATGTGAGGTGGTGATGTGTTCAAGAACTTGACTCTGATCATCATTTCACAGTGTATATGTATATCAAACCATCATGTTGCATACCTTAAATATACACCTTTTTTATTTGTCATTTATACCTCAATGAAGCTGGGGAGAAAAATTCATCAACTGAGTGGCACAAACATTGGCAGCCATGCAGAAAGCCAAGTGTAACAGTAGTTGGTGGCATAAGCCTGTGTGGTTTATGCTTCAGAGAAAATATTTTGATAGAAAACCCTGCATACGAACAGTTATGGGCATGAGGATTGGCATGAGTTGCTGAAAATGCAGATTCCCAATTTTGATTATATTTAGGATACAGCAGAGAAGGTCATTTAAACTCTTTTTCATCTTGTAGGTCCACTTCTGATTATCACCTATTGACTAGCACATAGTTTTATCCTGAGTAGCTAGCATTATTGTCAAACACCTCTGAAGCATTTTCTAAAGTAGCCTGTTCTTTGATTATGCTTATTGGCCAAAACTTGATAGAACTGTTGTGGTGTGCCGACAGTCACCAGCTCGAAGTGGGTGAGCTCCAGGTCCCTGTCCACCTGGCTGCAGTAACAGGTTCTAATGCCTGAACCATCTCTTGCCAGATGGAAATCCCCGCTGCTCACCTTGTGAACAAGTACGTTGCCGCTCAGGGACCCCTGCCACACACCTGTGCACAGTTTTGGCAAGTGGTCTGGGATCAGAAGTTATCACTCATCGTCATGTTGACGACTCTGACCGAGCGAGGCCGGGTAAGTGGCTTGATTTCCAGACAGGTGCGTGTCACTCTGTGCTCTGCCGGAACATGAACCTGAGAGCTGGAAAAGGCCTTACTGAAGTGTCACCCAGTCCAGCCCCCTTTGCGACCCGTGAATCTGTACAGAGCTCCTGATGGACAGCTCCAGGGATGAGAAACTCAGCCCTCCTCCTTCCCACTTGCTGGCCTTTCCGAGTTAAGCAATGATCAGGCAGCCCCTCCCATTCCTGCCTTGGATCTACTACAACAGGCTGGAAGGCGCTTCCCCTTGCCTCACCTGCCCCAGAACTCCTGTGTTAGCTGTGATCTCACCCACCCAGGACATGTGCTGGTCCTCAGAAGAGCAGTGTAAGGGCCAGGTTCACAATGGAATACAAAGTAGGAGAAATTACCTCTGTCAGTCTCTGCTTGTGTTACAGCAAAACCTGATGCCAAAAAAAAAAAAGGCTAAGAAGGGCTTAATTAGGACAGCGATGGCATCATGCTGTGTTCAGCCTGACGTGTGTTTCAGAGGATCGGATCGCTGACCATGTAACTGAGTCAGTGTGCGAGGAGCACTGCGTAGCATGAGTTCTCTAACTTCTGTCTGCGTCTAGACAGCTTCATGATGAAATGTTCATCCAGAAACACATTCAGAACTCAAATATAAGTTAATATTTAAGGGATCTGTGTGCCACTTCTTCCCAGGCCTGTCCTCAGTGTGTAGTTCAGAATGCCAGACAGATCTGTGCCAGAAGTCAGTGTACAGAATCAGAATGGATCGTATGTTTGAGGAGATCAGTCTTCCCTCTCATCCCAAAAATCAGGATTCCTGCTAATTCTGGAGAGCCTTGTGGATTTCACCTAGGCTGTCCCAGACACATGGCTCCCCACCTTGGCTAAAACACTCCCAGGGTCCATCCATGGGTTATTCAGCTCTGATTTAAAAAAAAAAAAATCCCTCTCCATAATGAACTGAAATCCACAGCACTTTGAACCCCACCCCACCAGTTTTTCTTGCCTGGAAGAAACAGTAATAAGCGACCCTTCTCTTCCATGCAATGCACTTTCGGATATCTGAAGATAATCTTGGACCGCCTTTAAGTGGCTGGTCAGCAGAAATTGTCTGGTCTTTGTCTCAGTGTTGCTGTGGGGTCAGTCTCCCCATTTTGTACCCAGGCACTTGACTGCTGAGACCTACACTGCGGCATACTGGGGGGCTCTGGAGCCAGACTCTGTGGGTTCAGAACAGGTTTTCTGGAGCGAGTTACAAATACTTAACCTGTCTGACCCTCAGCTTCCCTGTTCGTAAGCTGCAGTTAGTAGTGCCGTCTCAGAGGGTTTGTGGAGACTGAGACAATATATAGGGAAAGCTTAGAGAGCTGTCTGTTGCAGGTGTCTGGCAAACATTAAGCTGTTGTGTGTGTGTCCATCATTACCATCCCTGGGGGGATTTGCCATCAGATCTGGCTTTTTGTTTCCCCTCACGCTCCTTGGGCTTCCCATCTGTCATTGTTCATGTCAGCCCTCACTCTTGGCTTCTTGTCGCTCATAGTGTTGATCAGAATCACTTCACATAAATCACTGTTTAAAAATATAAAGGCCCTCAAAAGACGATCAGAAGCTCCTTCTGGGACGCTGGGAGTCAGAGGCGTTGCGGACACTCTTTGGGGAGCAGTTGCTGACTCTCCCAGCTCTGCTTCCAGCCCTGGCTGTCTCTGCATCCGGTTTATCTCATTACTGTGAGAATTCTCAGAGGCTTTGCTGAAATCACAAGGCAGCAGGTCTGTGGCATCCCTTAGTCTGGGAGTCTTGTTTTTTGCCTGTTTTTAGTCTTTGTTGCTATTCTGTTTCTGTGGGCCTGTGTGTAATTTTCTGGTCTTGTTTTGGAAAGGCAGTGAAGTCACTGGGACCTTTTTTGAGCTTCAGGAATGCCAGCTGGCTCACAGTCCCATCCTGTGCTCTCGGTGTTTCTGGAGCACCTGCACCTGTCTTGTTCTCGGTGTCCTGAGTAAGGGCAGAGGCCAGGGCCACGCTTCCTGAGTCCCTGTGCCTCCTCTGTTACTCCCTACCTGTGCGGTTTAGGAAACTGGCAGAACCTCTGCGTGAAATGGAATGCTGATAATACCTGCTGTGGATTTGTGAGGCTTCCCAGGTGGCGCTAGTGATAAAGAACCTGCCTGCCAATGCAGGAGATGTAAGAGACACAGGTTCGATCCCTGAGTCAGGAAAATCCCCTGGAGGAGGGCATGGCAACCCACTCCAATATTCTTGCCTGGAGAAGCCCATGGACAGAAGAGTCTGGCGGGCTACAGTCCGTGGGGTTGCAAAGAATCATACAGGACTGAAGCAATTGAGCATGCATGCACACATTGTGCATTTGTGAGGCAATCGAATGAGTTAATACAGTCAGCCTTCTTGGAAAAGTACTTGGAAAAGTACACAATACATATCATACAGATGTTGGTTAGCAGTAACAGTAGTTTGGGTACCACCTTAATTGTTGCCGGGACTACATGTATTTTACTGCAGTATTGTTTATTATTTTTCTTCAAATCGACTCATCTTTCCTTGCTTTAAAAATTTTCTTTGAAAGATACGTCTTAACTGGAAGCTCAGTATCATTTGCCATAAAGGGGGGAGGTATGTGTAAAAATGCAAAAGCCACAAGACAATATTATTAAAGTCTAAATAAATATTCTTGGCTTCCAGGCTCTTAACCCAAGGCCTGCTTACCCACACCTTTGCTTGCTCTTTCCTAAAAAGAGAGTTAAAGTACTAAGGAGATAATGTTAAAGCTATCCTAGGTCCAAATTGAGACACTCTTCATGGCACACATGGAGAAAAACAGTTTCCCACCATGTGGGTCTATGCAGTTTAATACTCCTAGTGAAGTGTGAAGTGAAGTTGCTCAGTCATGTCCTACTCTTTGCAACCCCACGGACTGTAGCCCACCAGGTTCCTCCATCCATGGGATTTTCCAGGCGAGAGTACTGGAGTGGGTTGCCATTGCCTTCTCCAGGGGATCTTCCCAACCCAGGGATCGAAGCTGGGTCTCCCGGATTGTAGGCAGACGCTTTACCGTCTGAGCCAGCAGGGAAGTTCGTTTAATACTTCTGACCTCCTACCAAGCCCACACTCTGCAGGCCTTCATCTGGGCCATTCTGGCATTTTATAGATACAAGGCATCGTGTTTATGGCCTTGCTGTTGCCAGAATCTCCCCATATGAAACTGTGCCGTGTTTGCATATCTGTTCTGTGACTCTGGTGGTGGGGGAGAGGGGGCGCTGCTGAACGCTCCAGGTTTTCTCAGAAACTGCCCGTGGAGGGAACACTGCCCGAGCTCACGAGGTCTTCAGCAACGCTGCACTTCCTCAGAGCCGACACCTGAACCCACAGGGCAACCGGGCGCTTTCTCCTCACCTGCGTCGGCCGCTCTTTCCTCTCCTGTTGTCCCGGCCCTTCCCAGCTGCAAGGCCATTGTTCTGCATGGAGTCGAGGGAGCGCCAGCAGGCGAGGCTGGTGACAGATGATCTGCCCTGATGGCAGCCCCTTCTTCCCTTCCTTCTGCCCGCCCCAGCATGGGAGAAAAGGCCTTTCATCCAGAAGGCCTCACTTCCTCCAGCTGCTCTCGAGAGTCCTGCCCCTCCTGCTCTGTCCTGATTGGAGTCCGCTGGGAACCTGAGCTCCTCCGAGGTCTCCATGTGACCCTGGGGTGTGGGGCGGGGGGTGGGGGGGTGGCGGTGTTTGTTTCCCAGCCCTTTCTTCCTAATCGAACCCCTTCCGGCTGGTTCCTTCAGGTTCCTGCTTTAGAGATCTCCATCTCCCGTGAGTCAGAGCATTCCTTTCGCCATCTCTGGCCTCAGGAACTGACTTCTGTTGTTTATGGGTGGCTGGAAGCCTGTTCTTCTCAAATCCAGGCTACTACGTGTTTCCTCCCTCTCCTGTTACAGACACTCAGCTGACCTGAGCCTTTTGTCCTAAGGTCCCTTATCTGGTCGCCACCACCGTCCCTGAGTTCCTCCAGATTTGGAGTCAGTCCTCCCGGGTCAGCAGCACTGTCCCCTGATTTCCTGAGAGATGAGGTTCTCAGTGTGTCCTGTTTGCTGTCTCCCTGGTTCTGCGTTTAGCAGAGTGGCCTCCCCATGGGCGTGTGGCTGGCGGGATCTTCCTCTCTGCTTGGGACCTTCTCTAACGTCAAGTACACGGAGCCTCCCCCAGAGGCTGGGGGTCTGGGAAGCACTCCCACCGCAGGCTCGCCTTCATTGCCTTCTCTTTTCATTCCCACCCAAAACGTTTTCCATTATGTTCTCCCTTCAGGTCCATTGTTTCCTCCAAGAGGAAACAGAGCTATAGAGAATGGTCTTGCCATTGAAACAGATATCTACATATGCCCCACTTCCTGTATGGAGGGCAGGACGCAAGCAGATTCCGTCTCTGAGCCTCAGTTTACTCTTACGCAAAACAGAGGCAGTGACATTATCTACCTCGTGGTTGTTTTGAGCCCCAGATAAAATAATGTCCGTAAAAAGCACCATTTAGTGCTTAGCATATACCGATCAAAAGAAAATAGGCATTAGAGACTTCCCTGGCGGACCAGTGGTTAGGAATTCATGCTTCCCACTGCAGAAGGCATGGGTTCAATCCCTGGTCAAGGAACTAAGATCCCACAAGCCTCAAGGCACAGCCCCAAAAAAAAGTAGTCATTAACATCATCCCTTCCCATAGCAGCAGCATTCATGGGGAAACCAGGGGTCAAAAAAGTGAAGTATCTTGGCCAGGATGGCACAGTCAGTTTAGTGGAACTTATTAACCAGGAGGGAAATTCAGAATTTCCACAAACTTCTTGCTCTTTCCGCTACACCCTCAAATGCTTTGAGATCCAAATCAACCTAAAATCTAGATTTGATCAAGGGGTAAAGAGAGTCCTGTTCTGGTCAGATTCACTGGGAGTCTCTAGAAATAGAGAGATTTGTAGCTCAGCCCTGAATCAGCTCATCACTTCGGACAGAAGCTTCCCATCAGCTGTCCTGTGGGCAGGACCCCAGGAAGCCTGCAGCAGAGAGCCAAACCCCTTGTGCAGAGGAGGAGGTGGGCGTAGGCCTGGTGGGCATCCCGTCTGCCTCAGGTTCTACAGACAGCCTTCCTTCATGTCTGAGAGGAGTTGGGAAGTGGTCACGAACCAAAACCCCCAGGTTTAACATTTACAAGTAAATTCTTAGCTCCGCCTTCCCGGCAGCATGCTTTAATTCCAAACATTCACTGATGTTTGAAAATAAAAACAGAAAAGCTCTTTCAAGTTTTTGTGCATCTGGGGGTTTATACCCCCTCTTCACTTTTCAGTTCAGTTCAGTTCAGTCACTCAGTCGTGTCCGACTCTGTGCGACCCCATGAACTGCAGCACGCCAGGCCTCCCTGTCCATCACCAACTCCCGGAGTTTACCCAAACTCATATCCATTGAGTCGGTGATGCCATCCAACCATCTCATCCTCTGTTGTCCCCTTCTCTTCCTGCCCTCAATCTTTCCCAGCATCAGGGTCTTTTCAGTGAGTCAGCTCTTCGCATGAGGTGGCCGAAGTATTGAAGTTTCAGCTTCAGCATCAGTCCTTCCAATGAACACCCAGGACTGATTTCCTTTAGGATGGACTGGTTGGTTCTCCTTGCTGTCCAAGGGACTCTCAAGAGTCTTCTCCAACACCACAGTTCAAAAGCATCAATTCTTCGGCACTCAGCTTTCTTTATAGTCCAACTCTCACATCCGTATATGACCACTGGAAAAACCGTAACCTTGACTAGACAGACCTTTGTGGACAAAGTAATGTCTCTGCTTTTTAATATGCTGTCTAGGAGACCTTTGTGGACAAAGTAATGTCTCTGCTTTTTAATATGCTGTCTAGGTTGGTCATAACTTTCCTTCCAAGGGGTAAGCGTCTTTTAATTTCATGGCTGCAATCACCATCTGTGGTGATTTTTTTTTTTTTTTTTGCAGTGATTTTTAAGTAAGCATAATTTTTACCCAAGTCGATGCAAATGTAGGCTTGGAGAGAAAAAAAAAATTTTTTTTTCATGAGTCAGAATTTGACTGATGGGATAGACAACTTGACATTGAACTTTGCTTTGAGGCCAGAGGCAGGAGCAAGACTGCTAGGGAAGAGGGTGCAGGATTTAGAAAGTGAAGTGAAACTGAAAAATCTCTCAGTTGTGTCCAACTCTTTGCGACCCTATGGGCTGTAGCCCACCAGGCTGCACTGTCCATGGAATTCTGGCCAGAATACTGAAGTCCATAGCTGTTCCCTTCTCCAGGGGATCTTCCCAACCTAGGGATCGAACCCAGGTCTCCCACATTGCAGGCAAATTCTTTACTGTCTTAGCCACCAGGGAAGTCTCTAATACCTGGCATGGGTAGCCTATCCCTTCTCCACCGAATCTTCCTGACCCAGGAATCAAACCAGTCTCCTGCATTGCAGGCTGATTGTTTACCAGCCGAGCTACCAGGGAAGCCCTAGGATTTGCAAGGGGGAAGAGGAGACTGGGGAGAGGGGTGGGGGCAGGGGGCAGTCCACCTGTGGGGAGGCACAGCCGCCCTGGACGGGGGCAGCTCACCAAGTCCCACTGAGCCCGGGTTCCTCCTCTGCCGTCTGCCGAGCGTCGGCTCCGTATGCCTCATACGTGAAAGCGCTCATGGAACTGTAGCAACACCAGTGATGACGGCGGCCGCTGGCCTGTCCCCGCCTGCCCCGCCGTGAGCCGGGCACTGCACACCATCCCCGCCAGCCTCTGTCACCATCCGGGAAACAGGTGCCATCCTGTCTTCCAGGTGAAGAATGCGGAAATCGGAGAGGTTAAGTAGTAGCAGGTTTGAGGTCACGGGGCTCACAGAGGAGGACAGAAGGGTCCTAGCGGAGTTCTGTCTGTCTCTCTCAGATGTGCACTTTTAGTGGCCGTGCCTCGAGGCCTTCCTCCTCAAGGGGGTACGGGGTGGCCCGTGAAGGAGGGATGGGGTAGAATAGGGGGTGTTGAGAGCAGGAAAGGGCAGAGGCCCTGCAGTGGGCGAGCGTGAGGAGCAGAGGTCGCTCCTGAGCCAAGGCCTCTCACGTCTGTCTGAGGCTCTCCTGTCCCTCCAGCAGTTGGACCCGGTGATGAGGAAAGAGAGGCGGTGCGTTCCTCATGGAGCTCCAGCCGGGGTGAGGGCCGCGGCCTGGCCCCTGGCAGGCTGACTGCCCCGCTCCTCCTGAACAACACGGCACGGACGCAGGCCAGAGCGGCCTTGCCCACGTTTCCTTCCCTCCCAGCGGCTCTCAGAGCCGCTAGTGCCAGTGAGAGAGTTCTGGCCCAACGTCCGACCCATCTGTCCGGCTAAGCACTCGCGAGCACCCCCACAGCCCAGCCTAACTCCTGCCCGGCGATTCCCTTGCAGACCAAATGTCACCAGTACTGGCCCGACCCCCCCGACGTCATGGAACACGGCAGCTTTCACATCCGCTGTCAGTCAGAGGACTGCACCATCGCCTACGTGTTCCGGGAAATGCTGGTCACCAACACCGAGGTGAGCGGGGCCCGTGTGGCAGGGGCTGTGGGGGACCCGGGAGGGCACAAGTTAAAGGCTGGTGCTGAATTAGCATCCATCGTGGGCTCAGGGAGGCCTCTACTTCTGGGTCAGTCTGGGTTTTCACCCGGAGAGCATTTCAGTAGATGTGCAAGGTTGCCTGGAAAAGAGCCAACATCCATGTTCACGGCAGTGTATTCACAACAGCCTGCGGGGCAAACAGCCCAGGTGTCCACTGACAGATAAACAGGTAGACAGATTGTGGTGTAGTCATACCGTGGAATCCTAGTCCTCTCACAGCGAAGGAGATTCTAACCCATGCTGCAGCATGGTTGAGCCTGGAAGACATTGTACTGAGCGGAAGAGGCCAGACACAAAAGGGCAACTACCATGTGACTTCTCCTGGAGTAGTCAGTTCACAGAGACGGAAGTGGGATGGCGGTTGCCAGGGCTGCAAGCCTGTGGGATGAAGAGGTAGTGTTTAATGGGCACGGTGTTCCAGTTTGGGAAGCTGAAAAGCTTCTAGGAAGAGTGATGAGGGTTGTACAACTTTGCCAATGTACTTAATGCCACTGAACTATACACTTAATAATGTTTAAAATGGTAGACTTCTTGTTATGTATATTTTGCCCATTAAAAAAAAAAAAGCCAGTGTGGGTGGCCTTGACAGCAAGTACCATGGGAGCAACCAGGAAAAGATGGCTGTGGGCAGAAGTGGTGGAGAGCCATCGGGCAGGAGGTGGCCTCTGCAGAGTCCTAGAGGGGGTGGTGGGGGCGGCCTGGGAGCATCGGGGAGGAGGGTGAGTGGGAGTGGGCAGGGCCCATGGCTGGGAGATCCCCAGGGGGCAGAAGAGCGTCCAGAGACAGGAGCTCGCTGGCTGGAGGCTGGGAAGGGGCCGGGGTCCTCCTGCCCACCAGTCCAGATAGATCAGCGAGGCTCCCCTGCCCCTTTGCAGACTGGGGAGGACCACACAGTGACCCATCTCCAGTACGTGGCCTGGCCAGACCACGGCGTCCCCGACGACTCCTCAGACTTTCTGGAATTTGTGAACTACGTGCGATCCCTGAGAGTGGACGGTGAGCCCGTCCTGGTTCACTGCAGGTACTGTGGCTTATTGACCTGGTTTTATCAATGCTGGTACTCCTTGGGCGAGGCCTGGAGACAGTTGGCAGGCATCCAACCCACCTACATCCCACAAGACTCAATATGCGCTTACAAGGCTCTGGTTGCTTTCTGTCTTCACTCTGTCCAAAGATTTGGACAAATTCTGACTGCACCCTAGAACTGGACAGCAGAGTCCCTACCTCGTCTTTCCGTCTGTTCCTGTGGTCGATGTGCAGGAGATGGGGGTGGAGTTTGCACAGAAAGATGGGTTTCTTCCCATTGGTTTCTTAAGCCTCTGGCCTGTTTGGGAGCACGCCCTGAGCGTGTGTTCCGTGTCCTTTGAAGGTCAGGGAGGAAAGCTCCATCTGAGTAAACGTGGGAACGGGCGGGGAGCTGAGCTGGGCTGTGCAGAAATGCTGTCTGAGCAAATTCCGCCCCTGCTTCTCTTCCCCCAGTGCTGGGATAGGTCGAACCGGTGTGTTGGTCACCATGGAAACAGCCATGTGCCTGATCGAGAGGAACCTGCCCGTTTACCCACTGGATATTGTTCGGAAAATGCGAGACCAGCGCGCCATGATGGTGCAGACATCAGTGAGTAGAAATCTAATAATAAAAATCCTAACAATGGCCAGGCATGTACAAAGGGCTTTGCAAGTCAAGAGACCAAGGCCCCAGGGGACTGAGTCACTTGCCCATGGTCACAGAGCTTGTCAAGGGCTGAGCAGTTCCAACGCCCACCCCATCCGGCCTCTGCTGCTTGCTGCCCTCCGCTTCTCCTGCCTCACAGTTTGTTTCCTGCTAGCCGCTTGCTCCCTGCCGACCAGGGAGTAGCCCTGATTGCACTCTGCATTGTCAAGCCGCTGACCCATCATCACCTGTCAGAAGTAAGCAAGGTCACCTGAGGGTTTCACCCCCCCCACCTACATGTTTCACAGGGCCCCACTGTCTCCTACTCTGGGCTGTCTTCCCCTTCATACCCAGAGCTGCTAGTGTCCTCAAGAGGAAGTAATCTGGGGACTTCTCTGGTGGTCCAGTGGTTTACATCTCTGCCTTCCAATGCAGGGGAAGTTCAATCCCTGGCCAGGAAATTAAGATCTAGGTGCCTCATGGTGCAGCCCCAAAAAAAGAGGAAATATTCTGGTTTCCCCTAGATCTACGAGAGGGGCAGGGGGCTCTGGGGAAATGCACGATTCACTCTCCCCCACGTACAGGGCCACCTTTGAAGAGTCCCTTAATCTCTCTCAGCCTCAGTGTCCCCATCTGCAAAATAGGGACCACCCCCTATTCTTTCCTTCATCCCTTCAACAGATAGTGCACCAACAGAAGAGGCCTGAGCTTTTATCTGGTAGGACTGGATCAGTTGACTATAAACCTCAGCAGCAGTGGGAGAAGTCCAAGGGGAGTCTGAGAATTCAGGAAGAGTATCTGAAGCTGACTTGGAAAGGCAGGGCTTTCTGGAGGAAAGGCCTCCAGGACACCCCACACACCCCCACCCCTGATGGATGAGGAGGAGTTAGCAGAGAAGACAGCGGGTCTTGCACACAGCTCTGTATCCTCACAGGCTCACGGCCCACGTTCGTAAGATTTCTCTGATGATTGTGAGCTCTTGTTTTTATTTTATTTTTTTATTATTTTTATTTTTAATTGGAGGATAATTGCTTTACAATGTTGTGTGAGTTTCTACTGTACAATAACATGAATCAGCTATAAGTATACAAATATCCCCTCCCTCCCAGCTACCCATCCATCCCCACCCCACTAGGTCATCACAGGAACTCTTGTTTTAAATTCATGTGCACTCCTGCGTGGCCCTAGTGGTGAAGAACCCATCTGCCAATGCAGGAGATGTAAGAGACGCAGGTTCAGTCCCTGGGTCGGGAAGATCCTCTAGAGAAGGGTGTGGCCACCCACTCCAGTATTCTTGCCTGGAGAATCCCTTCTACTGAGGAGCCTCTCGGGCTACAGTCCATGGGGTTGCGAGGAGTCGGATACGACTGAAGCGACTTAGCATGCAACTCACCCAAGAAATCTGGTTAAGGAAAAAAAAAAGTTGTTAATTTAAGACTGTTCTCTGCCCAGTTTTGTGGTATGGAGGACCTCATTGTTAGTTAAAAAAAATGTTTCAATGTGTCTTCTGGACACATTTTCCTAGCTGGTGCAGCTCAGTCTGAGGCTTTCCTTCACCCTGAACACATCCCTCAAATAAGTCTCAGGTGTTTGTTAATAAAAAGAACCATATCCTGCAGAGCGACTTCCAGTGACTATCATTTCAAAAAGACAAAATCCAGACTCCTGACCCCAGGGCGGGGGTCCCCCACAACGAGGTCCCAGCCCACCTGTGCAGCCTCCCTCTGGTCCCCCCACACCCAGGTGTTCCAGGCCGGGACGGTGATCCCTGACCCTGCTCCTTTGAGTAGGCATCTGCTGGAAGGGCCAGCCTGCAGCGTCCTTTGTGTCTCCCGGACTTCCCCAGACTGCTGGTCCCCCCTCGGCCGAGGTGCCCAGCTTTCCCTGGGAGCTACCCCAGCCCTTGTCTCACAGAACAATGAACTCACAGCTGTGTCCACTCCACTCTGGGCCCCTGGATGTAACCCAGGGCCGGGCCCAACTGGAGCTGGAGCTTAGGGTGTTTATGAATGAGGTGAAAGAATAACTGTCTGGGGTGAGAGGCTGTGTCTGTGGAGCTGCTGGCTTGACGGGCTTTCCTTTCCTCCCCAGAGCCAGTACAAGTTTGTGTGTGAAGCAATTCTTCGCGTTTATGAAGAAGGCTTAGTCCAGATGCTGGATCCCAGTTAAGACTGCTGTGAAGACGTTCATTCCCCTTTCCCCGGGGCATCCTCCTCTCTGGAAGCGGCAAGAGGAACCTGTAGGCTGTGGGAAAGGAGTGAGCACATTTGACCCAGGCACTTTAAATTTCTATTACAAAAAAAAAAAAGGTATCGTGTACATAAGAACTGTGTAGATAACGCATGCGGTTATAGCATCATGCAGCCCGCGCCGCCTCTGGAGAGAACCAAGCAGAAGGGGAGCTCAGTTTGGGGCCTGTCCTAATGCCTTCCTCCCTCTCCATCTCCATATTCCTGTAAACCATCCTTGGGTAGTTAAGAGAGGACACCAGCCATGCTGTGGACCTCCCAGAAGCGAGATGGTGTGGCCGTTCAGAGTTACTTGGATGCGTTGTGTGTCTGTGGGTCTAGGACTAAGAGCTGAGCTTTCCGTGGGTCTGGGCGGAGCTGAAACAGTGTTCCCAGCCTCGGTGATGCTCGGGGGACCCCATGGATGTGCTGAGTGGCAGGGGATGGGGTCTCAGGCAGAGGACAAGCTGTGCCTCTGTGCCCTTGTGCCCTCCCTTCCTTTGTCCAATCTCCCTGCCGCGTCTGCCGTTTGGCGTTTCTGAGAATCGTGTCCACGTGCCCTGCCTCCTCCCTGCATTAGTGACCCTCCTCAGGTTCCCACCAGTGCCTGAACCGGACGAGCAGTGCAGGTTTCAGGTGAGTTCTCAGCCGAGACTCTGAGAGTGAGGACTCCCGGTGTCGCCCCGCGTGTGAGCTTTCGGAGCAGGTGCCTCTTGTGTCTGCCTCCCTCCTGCTGCACGCCCCGCGCCCAGGACTGGAATCATCCACTACTGAATCTAATACATGGATTGCTGCTACTTCGAGCTATTACACTTGAACCATTATGATTTTCCTGAGGGGAGATGGGATGTCATCTAAACATTCAGAATCTTTGGCCCTTCCGAGGAAAGATCTAGACATTGAACCACGGGAAACCCAGCTTCGAGAGGGTTGCCTGTGGATGTGTATCTGTGTGTTGTGTTGTGTGTGTGCGCCCACGGGTGAGTGTCTGTCAGGATTCCTAACTTGATTCAAATTACAGTTGAGTTTATATAAAGAATGAGTCTCTGTATAGAAGAACAAATGTGTGCATTCACTCTTAGTTACAATGGTCTCCATTTCATTTCAAAGGAGAGGATCAGACTATCTGAATACAAACACAATTTGATGTTAATTTATTCTGAGTACACCAAGATTTTGATTGTCCTAAAGAATTCTGCCTTTGTTAATACTGTGTTAATTTTTTTTTTAATTTGTGACAGGATTGTAGCAAATTATTATTTAAGGAAAATAAATTACGTGAAAATTTGAATGTGGTATTTTGAAATAGTGGTTTTATGTACCCAGAAAAAGCAGCTAACTAAGTATCCAATTTCTTGACGGGATTTATAGAAAAAGGATGGTTCCATGTTACAGTACACTGATATGAGGCCGTTTTGATGTTTAGCAAACTCCAGACCAATTGAGCAAAAACGTTTCCTGGTCACAAGATGGATAAAGACCTTTATGTAGGGGCCAGGTTTCTAAAGTTCTTTGTCTCCAGACCTAGCATATTTCCTGCATTCTTTCCATCTTTTCCCCACTGACATTTTACTGTTAAATGACAGGGGTTGGGGGAGCTGTTGTACAGTATCATAACCCACGCTGGGCAACAGGAGATGACAAAGCCCCAACCTTGTCAGCATGATACCAAGCTAGCTGAGTATAGCGGCAAAGGCTTGGAGCTAAGGGCTGGGGGATTTAGTTTCTGATTCCTCTCAATAGCTAGCCCTGGGCCTAGTCACCTGAAAGCGTTATCTCCATTTTCTCATCTGTAAAATAGGCGAACTAAATAATACTGAGGACTCTAGGTCAAATATGAGGGTTGAATGAGATCACGCTATTGAAGTTTTCATCAGCTGGAATCTGACACTGCTCTGGATGCATTACTTGGAAAAATTAATTTTTTAGTGACTAGCCCCTAAACCCATGAAACAGAAGTAGAATCACTGAGGTTTTTGTAAGAGGAAATCGCTTTTATTCTCAAGAGAACCAAGGGCACAAAGGAATATCATGCAAGTACTTCTATTCAATCTGGACTCAGAAAATTCCATCAGCCAGCCACCAAAAAAGAGAGACGGCTGAAGTAAATTGAAATGCCATCAGGATACTGAACAAATCATTGCCATTTGATAAAAGAGGCATCACCACCCTGTGTATAAAAAGCTTGTGAAGTCTAAATGAGTTTGGAGATTTGTGTTTTGTTTTTTTTTTAAAGAAATGCATTTTTTAATATGGTTGCAGAAATGCTGCCATTATTTTACATCGATTACCCAAAAGTTTACCAAAGATTGCCACCAGCCTTTTTCCGCCACTGTGCAGGCCAGTAGTTCAGACTCAGCAGATGTTACCCGGAACAAAATCCATGCAATCCTGGGGAAGAACAAGACAAGAGAATTATCAAAAGGAGTAAAACGTGCAAGTAGATACTATAGATGCTACTGATCATCAAATTGGGGAGTTCAGGATTTCTGCTTCACCACCTTATATACTTATGCAATTGGACCTAAGAAGCCCTTATTAGCTGTAAGTGAAGAACTTCATCAAAATCAGGATAGATAGTTTGCCTGGGAAATTGTGGTATGCATGGAGAAGACATTTACATCCTGCATTCTGGCGCTCTCAGAAGATCTGATTAGACATCAGTGTGCAGACATAAGATGAGAGGTCTCTCTTGGTGTCACTCCTTAGAACCTGCACTTGATGTTGTTTGACTTTCCAGAAGAAAAGATTCAACTCAGTTCAGTTGGGGCAGGAGGGTTAGAGAAGAAACTTGGGCTGGTCTTCAGTTCCTACCACAGTAATTTCATTTTTCACTTTGCTTTGAGACAAGCACAGAGGCTGTTGCTGCAGTTGCTGGTTGACGTTTTTTTGTTTCTCACAGAAGTTATCTTAGAACCAGAGGCATCGAAGAGGCAGCGTCAATGGGGAGAGGCAGTTAGAGGCAGGATGTGGGTCCAGACTAGACTTAGACAAGATACGTCACCCTTGGCCCTCACTTTCCTCATCAGTGAAAGGGAGGTTGGGCTCGACTAGATGAGCCCTCTGGTTCTTTTCACCGTCTACCATTCTGGGAGTCTGTGTTCCAGAGAATCGAGATTAATCCTAAGCCCAAGCCTCCAGTAAGCTACTAGAGAGAGATGTATCATGTTTATAGAATTTGTCTCCAAAAGCTGGTCCCTCAGTTCTTGGCAAAGACTCTGACCTTAGTCTGAGGAACCAAGCAGGGGTGGGGGGTCTGATGGTCGGGCTGTCCAGCATCTCTTATAACTCACGTTCCACCTGGAACAACCAAGGGATTTGTGTTAAGTCTTGTCGTTTTGAAAAGTATCTTAATTGATCAGCGATATTTTGTCTGTAAATTTGGAATGTTTTTCATTCTGGCCTGTTCTTACAGTGACTCTGCTGAAATACAATTTGATCAATATAAAAACCTTCAAGCTATGCAACACTGTTATTGTGTGTTGATACTTTTATTCTGATGTCTTGATTTTCTGGACTTGTTTTCTCATTTTGTTTGCTTTTTTTTTTTTTTTTTTTTTTTTTTTTTAGTAAATGTTAACCCTCTGGGAGGAGAGTGCTCTGGGCCCATCTCTACCTTCCCTCTGGTCAGAAGCCTTGACCTGTGTGGCAGGTTCTAGATTAGAATCAAGTTCAGCTGTCATGACAACAGTAGTTTACACAAAGGAGGAATCTCTTTACCCACTACTGTGCAGGACTTCCAAGTGGGTCCAGGGTCCCTAGGGTCCCAGGTTCCTTCTGACTTGTTGCTCAGCCCTCCCCAGTATGCAGCCATCTACACTGAGGTCCATGATGCGGCTCCAGCCACGGTCACATTCCCACGGACGAATGGAGGAGAGGGGAGGAGAAAAGCAAGACTTGTTCCTTAGGGTGTGTCGTTTGGATGTTGTACATTTCACTGATCTGAACGTCCAGGGAAATACCTACCGCACAGAAGTCTGGGAAAGGTAGTTTTTTATTCCCAGGTGCTATGTGCCTAATTGAAATTCAGGAGTTCTATTTCTGAGGAACAAGGAAAGGATGGGCTTGAGGGACAATTAGTAGTCTCTGCCATAGCTCAGCCCTTTGGTCTCACCTTTCTTAGCTCATGTGGAGCCCATGCCTCGTCTCCCCTAAGGTGAATAACCTAAACCCCTTCCAGATATGGCATGGACCTAAAATGAAAATCATTTGAATGATTTGTGGTCTTCTCCATCAGCTCTGGGTGACTTCTTATGGTCTAATGACCTATAAACTCAAGTTATCTTCTCCCAATGCATCCCATAAACAGGAGTGAAGTAGAAACAGCAAACAGCCATTGAAAACTGAATGAACAGGAAACACTTCTGTGGGTGGTTATCCACTCCCACTGCAGGAATAGTGAAGATGCTTCTGGCAGGCCAGCAAGTCCTTTGGATAGCCACCTGCCATCGCAGTCCCACTCTCCAGGAGGGCCTCCTTGCCCATTGACCTTCGTAGCCATATCCAAGGTGGGAATGTAGAGCTTTTGTAGCCCTGCTTACTCCTGGGGCAGTTTGGAGATGACCAAGGATTATAGTTTCTCTGCCAGTAGAATTCCACCAAGTACCCACAGCCAAAGGTCATGTCTAGCCCAGTGTTCTGTCTTCTTCCTGTGCCTCATCTCAACTTAAAGACAGCGACCTTAGGGCCTCCTGACCAAGAAATTTGAGGGAGGAAGGCAAAACCTTCAGTCTGATCTTTGGAGCTGCTGGTTTGTGTTTTCTGGCAAAGAAGTCTTGACAGTGGCTTGCTGCCGCCAGTCTTGTCTCCTGCCCAGGTTGCCACTTCAAGGCCACTGTTTTTAATAGCTGCAGTTTGGCAAAAGGCAGTTGGCATTTTCTGTGCTTCAAGACTCTAATCAGTTTTGAGCACAGGCTCCAGCCAGTGCCTCCCTTAGTAAAGCAGGATTGTCTTCCATGTCTGCTGCCGTCCTGCTGGCTCTAGCCCTTGTTCATCCCAATTTTATATGACTTTATGAAAAGCAACAAGGAACAGCTTTCACCCTTTGGCATGCTCCCACCATTTCCTCTATGGCCATATCCTCAGTCAGCATGTGGTCCATCCAATTTCATCAAATGTTTAACCATTATATAAAAGATAGTATCTATTCTTGCCATCCACTGCCTCCTAATTCTGCTAAGCTAGTGCTATGTTTTGATGATATTTGCAGCATCCTATCCAAAGTAGCAAAGTTGGAGCAAAGTGGAAGTTTATTTCTTACATAAACATAGGAGTCCAGAGCTGGTACAGTGGCTCCATGGTCATTGGAACCTATGCTCCTCCAATCCTCAACATACACCTCCACCTCATAATCCAAAACGGCTGATCTAGCTCCAGCCATCACATCCATATTCCAGCCAGAAGAGGAAAATAGGGGGAAAAGAATGCCCTTTCCCTTTAAAGATAACTCCTGAAAGTTCCATAGGCTACTCAGAATAACACACAGTTGGCCAGAACTTCATCATGTGGGTACACTTAGCTGCAAAGGGGTTAAGACATGTAGTCTTTACTGTGGATGGCACTCAGTCTGGCTAAAATTCAGGAGTTTTATTATTGAAGAAGGTGAAATGATTATTAGGGAAAAAAATATCAGCCTCTCCTGCAGGTTCCTTGACGTCAGATCTAGTGAAGGGCTGGCTTATGGGGAGCTAATAGTCCTAAGACCCAGCATACAGCAACAAATGCAATTATGTCATTTAAGCAAAACTGACCCACCATCTTGAAGAACAGTACTGACAGCTCCTAACATGATCAGCACCCATACATTACACACATGAATCATTTTGCTAAGAAGAGACTGATAACAAACTTAACCTCTTTTCTAGAAACCCCAGATCGCCACCCATTCCCAAACCGCAAATTATACAGGTCATTCTTCTTCTATGGCCACCCTGTATCCTTTGCTGGTTAGTCCCAAAGCCTCTGGATTCCTCTCGTGGTTAAGAAAGGCCCCAGAATTCCTCCTTAGGCTGCCCCAGGGCTTCCAACATCATTGTCCAAAACAGGAAGAGCCAGAGAAGAAGACCTGTTGGGATGAGGTGGCAGAGATCCGGGAAGGAGGGATGGTGGCAATGAAGGCAGTTAGGTGGTCGTAGTTTAGACATATTTAAGAGGAAGGAGTATGGCTTAATAACAGGTGTACCAAGGGAGGAGTCAAGGAGGGGGCCAGTTTCAAAACTGGGCAACTGGGTGGGTATGGATGCTGCAAACAAGAACTAGGTGTGGAGAGGATAACAGATTGTTCTTTGGGTCTGAGATCTAACATTAGGGACACGTGTAACCAATCTGAGTCTCTCACAGCTATGTCTGAACATGGAAGTTTATTCTTAAAATTGATGTAGACATTTCTGGGTCTTGAGCACTCTATAAACAGCCACAGTAAATGTCTTATGTGCCATTCTTATTTGAATTTTAATCCATTCAAATGATTTCTGTAATAAAATCCAATTATTAAAATAGCCCATTTTGGGGTGAATGTGCAGTTGTCTTTGCCTCCTTGGACTGAGATAACAAAATACCACTGACCAGGAGGCTTAAACAGCGGACATTTATTTCTCATGGCTCTGGATCCTGAGAAGTCCAAGATCAAGGTGCCAGCAGAGTCATTAATTGCTAAGAGTTCTCTTCCTGGCTTGCAGACCAGGACCACCGCCTTCCTGCGGTGTCCTCATGTGATGGAGAGCGAGCCCTCATGCCCCTTCTTTTTATAAGGGCACTATTCCCATCACAGGGGCCCCTCATGACCTCATCTCAGCCTAAATATCTTCTGAAGGCCCCATCTGCGAATACCATCACCTGGGGGTTAAGCTTCAGCATAGGAATTTGGAGGAGGACATAAGTCAGTCCGTTGCAGCGAATTCTTATTTGATCATGTAATCAGAGGTTCAAGTTCTCTCTGAATTTCTTTCACCACCCCTCCTCTGTCTGCCTGAACACTCAGAGCCCTCACTCCCCTCTAGAGCCCCACAGACAAAACAGATCGAGGGCACAGCACAGTGGGGCTAAGAGAGGTCCCCGACCTCGGTCTGGATGTCAGCCTCTGCAGGGCGGTGTTCTCGGCACAGGTGTTATGCACGATTTTCTTTAGTGGTGGTCACCGTTACCCTGACCCCCTCCAGCCCAACGGAACAGACCTTTCTCCTTCCTGGAAGGGTGGGATAATGGAGTGGGGCAGGAGGTGAGGATACCCTCGTTTAACTCCCATCAGTGGTACCCACCCCAGTGCATTTCCAGATTCATACATCCCATCCCTCAGCCAGGTGGCTCCTGGGTAACCACATTTTTGGCATTTCTGTTCCTCCATCAATGACGATATGAATTACGTCCCCAGAGTTGTACCCAATGGCAGTGCCTATCATGCTTTCTCACATCGACCAGGGGAACCATTGGGTCATCTGTCCTGCCCTGGAGCTCCACAAAAAACCCTTCAGTGCTTGATGGATTCCTGGGCTAGACTGAAATACCCTGCCCCACCCAGAACTCCATCCACTTCTCACTTGTATTTTGGGAAATGAGTCTACCATTTTTGTTGTCTTTCAGAACTGCTCACTGACCACTTGGTGACAAGCCTGAGATTCTGATTGAACATTTTCTGAAAATAAGCCTCATGCCTCAGAGGCTTTAACTTGCAACTCATTATTTAATGCCAAACAGACACTTAAGAATACAGGGAGGAAATATCTCTCCGCTGGCCTTTTCCTGCTACACACACTCACGCAGGAAGGGTGGTGAGTGGTAGTCTAAATAAAGTGGTGTGGCCCGTGTCAACGCGAAGATCAGACCTCAAAATTGGTCCCTGCGGATGCCGCTGCCACTGCCCCTAAGTACGGAACATGGCAGGAACTACTGACACCACTGAAGCCCACCCCGCTGTGGACACTGGGTAGAGCTGACCCTGCAGCTGCCCCCCTCACAAAATGGACCCTCACTGTCCCTGCAGCCTGTCGTCTCTGAGTCCTGGGGCAGGCGCTTCTCACTGGCAGTCTAGCTCATGAGCCCAGGCCTAGCTGCAAGGGAGGCTGGAAAGCAAACGTGTGGCATTTTCGGGGTGTGTAATGGGAGATATGGGAGGTGATATCTGCCTCCTATGGTAGAAGGGTTTCCAAATTTAGAATCTGGGTGACCAAAGCTAGATGCCCACTGTAATCCACTCCTTTTGCCACCTAATACCCAAACTCCGAAAACATAACTGCACCTGCCTGACATGAAACAACCATCCCTTATATAACTGAAAACCTGCTAACCCCTCCCACAAAGATGTCAAGCAGAACAGACATCAAGTACAACAACAGCGATTCCTTTTCTCCTGGGTCATGATCTATCTCAATTTCCTATACACTGTGGTCTAAATTGTATATGACAGCCATCAGCATATCCTATAAAAGAGTATAAGAAAAAGAAGAAAAATTAGATTAAATATTTTAAAATATAAACAACACATCCGGGGGAGGGGGGAAATACAACAGAACTACCTGGTGACTCATTGGAAAAGATCCTGATGCTGGGAAAGATTAAGGGCAGGAGGAAAAGGGGGGTGACAGAGGATGAGATGGTTGGATGGCATCACCAACTCAATGGACATGAGTTTGAGCAAACTCTGGGAGAGGGTGAAGGACAGGAAAGCCTGGCATGCTGCAGTCCATGGGGTCGCAAAGAGTCAGACATGACTCTGCAACTGAACAACAACAACATCTTGGTGTGAAGATAGCCGCCTGGACTCTATCCAGAGTATGAGGTCAGAGTGACCTTCAAGGCTCCGGCCAGGAACTTAGCTCTTAGATTTCACTGACATCAGGTACACACTTTTGGTTGCGGTGAGAGACCTACCTGGCAGAGGCAGAGGTGTGTAAATGAGAACAGGCTTGATAGTAATCAAGACCAGTAAGTCAAGTTTCTGAACAAAAGTTATGCATGCTGTTTATAAACCAACCATAAAAACTCAGAAAACTGAAACAAAAACAACTTGGAAATACCTAGAAAAATACGTTCTAAAAACATTTTTAAAAGTTATGGTCCTTCAGCAGTCCTTCGTTTCTTGTATTATTTCCAGATAGTCCTCAACAACAAAAATCTTGTAAGAATTCTATTTTTGCCTGTGTAGGCATTGTCCAAAAGCTCGGGAAGAGTTGATCTCTTCCCCAAAGCTGCCACCATGTCCAAACTCCTGTATTTCTATTTTTCACTATGTAAGTAAATTGGTGAGCCTTCCCCCACAGATCCTTTTATCATCTTCTTTCTGCCTGCAGAAAAACTCTCCTCTCTCTCTTCTTCATAAAATCAAGAACTAAAAAAAGTTCATAACAGGATGCTCCATAAAGGGTGAAAAGTGGAAACCACTCAAATGTCCATCAGCTGTTGGATAGATAAACAATTTGTGGCGAGACCACCACAATTTGTGGTCTCGCCATATAATGGATATTATTTGGCCGTAAAAAAGAAAGAAGCTCTGATACATGCTACAACGTGGATGAACCTTGAAAACATGCTCAGTGAATGAAGCCAGTCATAAAAGGTCACATACTGCAGACTTCCCTTGTGGTCCAGCAGTTAAGACTCTGTGCTCCCAATGTAGGGGGCCAGTGTTCAGTAGCTACTCAATAGCTACGCATGCCATAGCGAAGATCCCGTGCTCGATTACAAAGATCCCGTGTGCTGCAACTAAGACTCGGTGCAGCCAAACAAATAATTCATTTTTTAAAGTCACATACTGTATGATTGTATTTATGTATGTTATTCAGGAAAAGCAAATACATAGAGACAGAAAGTAAATCAGAAGTTGCCAGGGGCTGGGAGGAGGTGGAAGGGGCAGTGACTGCTAATGAGTATAGAGTTTCTTTGGGTAGATGATGAAAATGTCCTGAAATTAGAGAGTGGTGATGGGGCTTCCTAGGTGGCACTAGTGGTAAAAGAATCTGCCTGCCAATGCAAGGAGATGCAGGAGACACAGGTTTGATCCCTAAGTAAGGAAGATCCCCTGGAGGAGGGCATAGCAACCCACTCCAGTATTCTTGCCTGAAAAATCCCCGTGGACTGAGGAGCCCGGCGATCTACAGTCCATGAGGTTGCAAAGAGTCAAACACGACAGAAGCACAATGGTTGTACAATGTTGTGAATAAATGAAAAAATGTGGAATTGTACACTTTGAAATGGTGAATTTTATCTTTTGTGAATTTAGTCCCATTTCTTTAACTGTTGAAAAAGAAACCAACTAAACTAAAAAACAGTGTCACAGCTCCCAGGCAGGAGAGCCTAAGCTGTTCTGAGGAGTAGGTGGTTGCAGATGTCAAAACCATAAAACCATCTGCAGACCCACCAACCCAGTAACTTCACTTCTGGGAATCTGACCTAAAGGAATAATTTAAGGGTCTTGTCTTATGCTATCAAGACAGTTTTAAAATAGGTTCTTGCATTGAGATATTTTTATAATAGTGAAAATTTGGAAGCACTCTCAATACGCATCAGTCTGAATCTGTTTCAATAGAGTTTGGTGCATCTTTATTACGGGATACTGAGCATCTCTGAAAGTCACAGTAGATGGTGCACACAGAAAGAATCCAGGACGTTTTGTTAAGTGACTCAGGATACAGAAGAGTATTACTCTGTGGTTTTAACTTTAGATACAGTCAGTATAGTGTGGGAGCCAAGAATATAGATTTGAGAGCAAAACCACCTAGATTCAAATCCCAACGCCTCACCATTTGCCAGTTTTAAGTCCTTGAGTTAGATAGCTAACCACTCTGAGCCTGTGTTCTCTGTTTTCTAAGCTTCAGTTTTCTCACCCATTATACTGGAAGTAATAATACCTATGTCAAAGGGTTGTGGTGAAGAGTGAGTTATTATGCAGAAAATTAAACCATTTGTGACACATAATGAATAGATAGATGATAGGTAGATGACAGATCAAAGAGATAGATAAAAGATCAAAGAGATAGATCAAAGAGATAAAAATAGATCAAAGATAAATAGATACACAGATGATAGTCAAAAGTGATGGAGGAAGCGGGGAATCCCAATGTGCTAAGAGTGACTGTCTCTAGGGATAGGGTAGTAGGTGAATCTCTTTTTCTTTTTGCTTATTGGTATAGCCTAAGTCTCCGTAATGAACATGAAAGTGAAAGTCGCTCAGTTGTATTCATCTCTTTGCCACCAAATGGACTATACAGTCCATGGAATTTCCCAGGCCAGAATACTGGAGTGGGTAGCTGTTCCCTTCGCCAGGGGATCTTCCTGACCCTAGGATCGAACCCAGGTCTCCCACATTGCAGGCGGATTCTTTACCAGCTGAGCCACCAGGGAAGCCCTGTAATGAACATGCATTACTCTAAAAATTACTGTAGAATTTTTTTTTAAAGGCTGGAATATTGCTACTGGTGCACATATACTGAAGAAGTAAAAAAACATTAAACTTGGCAGTGAAATTAGATGTAAGAATCAGACTTTTATTCCTCTTTGTGTCAGACAGGATTCTTCTGGTTGCAAGTGGCAGGAACCCAATTCAAATTAGCTTAAACCAAAAAGGAGTACTCCCAGGCAGGACACTAGGGCAGTATCAGTATGGAAGGAAGACTTCAGGAAGCAGGACAGCTAGTGGAAGGATTGGATTTTCTTGAATCCTTTTGCTTCGGCTTCTCTTGGCCTTCATTATCTTGATGCCTTCAAATGGCTTGGAGGATGCAGAGCCTCAGAGTTCCAAAGCCAGAAGGGAAAGACAGGGTTCTCTCTATGCCCATTCAGCACTGCTCAGGGGGGCATTCTGATTGGTTCAAGTCAGGTTAAGAGTTCATTTCTTGGACCAAGTTCTGTGACCCTGGGGTTGGTCAGGAAGTCACAGCCCCACCCCTATAGAACTCAGCTGGATTCAGGAGTGGGAGATTGAAGCAGCTCTTCAGAAAAGGAAGGAGTCATTCTGAGTAAGCATGAATAACTAACGATTTGGCCACGCCCTGGCCAATTTGAACCGTCACTGGTCAAAGCACTTGACATGCTGGCCTCATTGCATAAAAGCCTGGAGAGTGCTCAGAGGCCTCCTCTGAAGTCACAAAAGTCACAAACTCCTGCCTCATCTTATTCCAGTTAAAGCTGTATTATCTCAGCGACTTCC
This sequence comes from Cervus canadensis, assembly GCF_019320065.1. NCBI lineage: Eukaryota > Metazoa > Chordata > Mammalia > Artiodactyla > Cervidae > Cervus > Cervus canadensis. The sequence continues at coordinate 31,176,197 of NC_057415.1, read as the reverse complement.
CTGGCAGTCCAGTGTTTGAGACTCGCCGTTTCACTGCCCAGGGCCATCGTTCCATCCCTGGTGGGGGCAACTAGATCCCACAAGACGGCAAAAAAAAAAAAAAAAAAGATTTAATTTAAAAATGAAAAGAAAACTGTATTACCTCAAGGACCTATCTTCAAGAAAGATCTTTCAA